>NW_004955468.1:3216323-3254240 GCF_000276665.1 Chinchilla lanigera | reverse complement strand
GACCTTGCGCTTGCCAGGCAGGCGCTTTTGCCGCTGAGCTAAATCCCCAGCCCCTTAAGGTAGAATTTTAAATGAAGGCATCAGTAGAGTTCAAGTACAGCGCCCGTCACCATCATTGTCCGTGTGGATCAGTTTGTTACTGTTATGACTGCTATTCTCGTTGGAAGCAAGGGCTCGTGTTAACAGTGGCACAGGTGCTTCACCTTGGGGTGGCATGGATCCCTTCATCCTTCTCCCCTGTTCTGTGATGAGCTGCAGCGCCAGCCCCATTTACAGCAGAGGAGGTGGAGGCTGAGAAGTGAAGGGCCTTGTCCTTGGTCCCACAGCTGGCGGTGTAAGTGCTGGGATGCAACCCCAGCACCTCCAGGCCCAGAGACCAGGCCCTCCAGCCCTACTCTTGCTCTATCAGAATGAGGGGCTGCTACAGGACACTTCGGTCAAGGTGATGCAGGATCTCACACATCTTTTATTTTTATATAGTTCAAAATAGAGCTGCCCAAAAGTGCAAACTGCTGGGCTGTACAGGGAGGCTGAGGGGCATCCAGGCCTACTCCATCATGGAAGGTGGCAGGGAAGGGATCGCTGAGCTGGTTCTACACTGCTCAACCCTGTTTGACTTCAGGCTGCCTTGGCCATTGGCAAATTGCAGACAGCAGGCAGTGCATGATTGTCTCCTCTGAAAAAGGGCAGGAAGCCCCCACCCCAGGCCACGGCCCCATCACCCAATACGATGACAGACCAGCCTGTCTATAGTTCCTCTCATCTTCATGAAGGAAACTGGGTTGAACCGTTGGGAAGGGGTTGCTCAGGAGACCCTGGCAGGGGGCTTGACCTTGTTGTGAAGCCTCCGTGCGGGGGCTGGTGTCCCTAACCAGCTGGAGGCAACAGGGTGGAGGATGTGTTTTGTACACTTGTCTTCCTTTATGGCACTGAGCAAATGCTAGAAAGGACCAGAGTCATTGATTCAGATGTAGGCAGAATGAATGACAGAGAAACAACCACAACACCGCAGGGATAGGTGCCGCCTGCCTCGCAGCCCCAGCCTGGAGAAACATCAGGGAGTGGTGGGGCCAGGAGAGCCACCCGTCCTTTGAAGGGGCTGCTAGATACTGTACTTGTTCCAGAGTAGCTGCACATCCATGTTATTTGTGATGATTCCATTTTAGAAACAAATCCTCAATTTTAAAAGCAATGCAGGCCACCAGTGTGCGCTAATGTTTCAGGAGCCCGCCCTGAGCAACAATTTATTTTCAAGAGCTTCAGTGCCTGCAGGGCAAAGCCCCACCCTTTGGGACCCTGTGGGCTTTCCAACCTACACTGGGAAAGTCCTGTCTGTCCTCTGTGTAAGGAGTGCCTGCAGGCTTACACAGGGCTAGATGTGTGGTGCTATGGGAAGCCTCTGCTCATCCCCAGAGCAGGATCCAGGCCCACAGGGCTCTGATGAGTTCTGCGGGTGCCGTCCACCACGACCAGCCAGGGAGGCCAAGCTGCCCGGGAGATCAATGCTGGGCCGTGGCTTGTAGCAAGGCAGGGGCGTTTAATAGCCCTGGCTGGGGAGAGCTGATGGGTCCCCAGTGGCCACCGCTTTATGGAAATGACGCCCTGGGTTGACAGAATCGTGCTGCCGTGTGTGCTGGGACTGCATTTCAAGCCAGCAACACACAGCTGTGCCATGTTCCCTTAATTTTTGAGGCACAGCATCATGGTGTGCCGATGAGAGCCGAGTGCTAATGGGTCTCCGTGGGGAAGGGCGGATGGAGCTGTGGGCCGGGAGAGGCTTTGCAGCCATGGAGGTAACCAGGGCCCACTCAGGCAGTTGTGATCAATAAAAGCTGTTGCCCTGCCCAGGCTTGCCAACACACAGCCTGCTATCAGCGTTGGACCTTGGTCATCTGTGCGTCAGGCGGCCAGCGAGGGCGGCTTTCTTTTCCATTATTCCTAACCAGCACGTCGGGAGAGTCGTTGCGGAGAGGAAAACCATCAGCCCGCACATTTGTTATCCAGCTCCTCTCTCCCAAGGACAATAGCGGATACAATCCCCAAGTGCCTTCTCGCTCTCTGATTCTGCTGCTGTAATTGATGGAATCGTTGTGTGCTGATGAATGTAGACCCTTCACGGCAACGTAACAACACACCCAGGGCCTGACATGTGCAGCTCTGTTCCTTTTAATGAGCTCCCCCCTCCTCCGGGAGGGATTCAGCTGAGCCTTTCATTGTGCAGCACAGAGGCTGAGGGGCTCAGTCATTCTCAGAGCAGTTACTGAGTGACGGAGGGAGGGTCTGGGCAGACGGGGGGTTGCTGTGTGCAGTACTTGGGTGTCACTTGGCTGTGGGTGTCATAAACCTTGACAGAGTATATGGCTTTTGACCCAGCACAGTAGTTCAACTGAGTCACATTCGGTTTCTTTTTCTTTTTTAAAGAAGTAAGTTTTTTAAGGATTTTATTTATTTTTTTTCAGTACATTGAACTCAGGGCCTTTGCACTGAGCTACTTCTCCAGCTCTTGTTATTTTGAGACAGGATCTCACAAACTTGCCCAGGCTGGGCTCAAACTTGTGGTTCACCTGCTTCAGCCTCCCAAAGCGCTGGCAGTTTTAGGTGTGTACTTACCACCTCTGCCTAAGGAATTGAATTTTAAGGAAATAAAGCCTTATATCCCACCATGCTCATCACGGTACTGTTTATCATAACTAATCATTAGGGATAATTTTGGTGCTCGATACAGGAATGCACAAATGAATTACGGCGTGTCCATTAAGAGAGACCGTTACACAGCCACAGGTTCCAATTTGAACTTTGCTGTATCCTACCTGTGAATTTGGGCAAGTTCTCTGATGACCTGCAAACCTATCTCCTCTGTGAGGTCTGGACATTGGGAGCAGCATCTTCGTGGGTGGTTCCGTGAGATGATGTGTGTAGGATGACTGGTGCAGGCCATAATCAAGGACTTATTGAGCATTATCCTCCCCATTGGTGGTGACTGCTGAAAATTGTGTGTTTGAAGAATATTTAATGACAGGAGATAAGTGAAGCATGTAATTTCATATGATCCAAATGTCATTACAGATCTCTGTTTTTTATGTGCAAAACAAAATGTCTCTGGGGATGGGATTGCAGGTGCATTTTATCTTTTCATAATTTTCAGTGTATTCCAGCTTTTCTCTGGGAGCATCTCAGTATTTAAGAAGCTGTATATCCATGTGTCAAAACTTATCAAAATGCCCACTTTAAACATGTGCGGGATAGAGTATGTTGATGTTAGCCCAGTCAGTCTGTTAGCACCACAACACCTCCTCCTTCCTCTCCTCGTGTTGTGTTGAGGGTGTCAGAGCACTTGGGGTGGGGCGGGGATGAGGAGGGACAGGGCTGCAGGGGCTCAGGTACAGCCAGACATGCAGTAGTTAAGATGCAAGACACACACAGAGGGCCGAGAGTCAGGAGAGGATGAAATTACCCCCAACAGGGTGGCCAGCACCCTTGGGGCAGTGGTGTCACAGCTAATGTTGTCTGACAGATACCTTCCTACCAATAGGAGATTGATGATCCCAGTGGGGTGGTAGAAAGGGAGTGACTGAGGCTGCCTGGGGGTGGTGGTGGCCGGGGGCTCAGTGCTGAGTGGGTGATGGAGTAGTAGGGTCAGAGGAAGGCATTCCAGGCAGAGGGGAGAGCCCTGCAGAGGTGTGGTGAGGCAAGCTCTCGCGATACTTGCTGAAGATGCTGGGGGAGAAAGCAGCCATGCAACTGTAGGATCGGAAGGTCTGAGCAGAGCAGGGTGGAGGGCTGGAGAGCCCAGCATGGGGTGGAGGCCCAAGGGTGGCAGTTAGAAAAGCAGACTCTTCACAATCTAGGAGATGAACGGGGAGCTGGGAGGGGAGGCATCTGCCCGGGGGACCCTGTGCCTGAAGGTTTGGAGGGATGGCTCTTTTAGGAAGGAGTTGGCAGGTGGGCTGACCTGCTGGCCTTGGGAGATTGGCAGGTTTAGCTGTTGGGAGGTGGGGTCTGTGTGCTGCAGGAAGCTGCATGGTGAGGAGTGGCTGGTTTAGATTTGACACCCTCTCTACTGCTTGCTGTTTGTATAGATTTCATAGGTCCATCAAATCCTGTAAGCCTCAGTTTCTTCCTCTGCAGGATGGGGACAGCAGCACCACCCGTTTTGAGGACCTATTTCGTAAATGTGTGCCGTCGTTATTGAATAGTCATTTATATACATCATATCACACCCCTTTGTGTGAGTTTTTCTAGAATTTTCTTGAAAGTGAATTTTTCTTTCTGACCTTTCAGATCGCCAGTGTCCTGATGTCGAAGAACCCCTCTGTCCTCCTCACCTTGGTAAGTGGCTGGTGTCATGGAGCGGGGCAGAGGAAAGGGGTGTTAGGGAGTGGGCTGCCTCTGCCAATGTTGGGGCCACAGAGGATGATTAAGCAGCCGGGAGGAATGGTCTTTGGTGTTAAGTCATGACACTTGCTCTGTCGAAATGCTGAACCTGTCTTCAAGTCTCCCTGGGTTGTTCTGTGTCCTGTCTCAAGGCCACGGTAGATAAGGTGCCACCCTTATCTTGGGATTAAAATCCAGCTAGATATAGTTGAGTTGGACTGAGCTCATGAACTTTGTGGATGTAGAATGTCAGTTTACTCCTGCATCACATCTCCTGTGTTGTTACTAGAATTTGAAAAAAAAAAACCCACACCATTGGCATCTGCCCTCAAGGTAGCCAAGCTGGGAGGCACAGGTGGAGGCGGGGTGGGGTGCAGAGAGGGCTCCTGGTGCCCTGGCAGGGTTGGGGGGCGGGCACTAGGGCTCTGGGATGTCTCAGAGAAGAAGCGTGCTTTGTTGTCGTCCTTTGACCTTGAGATTTCATATATAAAACCCTCCTTCCTCCCAGAATGACCCTTTTCTCCTTTGTTAATTGATTTTTACAGGAATAGTTCTTAATGATTGGTTTTTTTAGCAGTTGGTCACTCTATTCCACTCTGCTGTTTTGGTGGCTAACATGGAAGGTTACAGCAGATGATTGTGGTCAAAGATGGCCCAGAGTTTTGTTTGGGTGTACAGTTAGACATCGATCCAGACAGAGTTCTTGAGAAAGCAATGGCAATTTAAAACGCTTTCCCTCTGTAGGGTGGCATGCTTTTCTCTGACCCTTCTGTTTTGTTTCTACCTCTGTTTGGTGGCATATGACATCTCCTTACAGTTAGCAAAAGGAGAGGGATGTTAACAGCTCCACCAGAGTCCTGCCTGATGTCAGGCCCGCATCCCTAGAAGAGTGGGATTTGACTGTCATCCCTTTGAATCTATAGGGTTAGTTCCAGGACCCCTCCCCACTCCCCAGATTCTAGAACTTGCAGATACCAAGTCCCTTTTATAAAACGGTATTCGGGTATAACCTACCCAGTACAGTGTTCCCCTGCACTTTAAATCACCTCTGAGGTACTCATACTATCTAATGCAATGTAAATGTTATGTAAATAATTGTTACACGGTATCAGTGTATTGTTTAGGGAATGATAACAAGATAAAAAGAAGGTCTGTTCAGTAGAGATAGTTTTTTTCCTAAGTATTTTCAAATATAGTTGGTTGAATCTGTGGATACAGAATGTGTTAATATAGAGGGCTGGCTGTATTCTTTTGGATCTCATGCTGGTGTGTGTGTGTGTGTGTGTGTGTGTGTGTGTGTGTGTGTATGACTAGAGATTGAATCCAGGGCCTTCACACTAAGGTACATTCCCAGCTAGTTTCTTATTTTTTATTTTGAGCCAGGATCTCACTCAGTTGCCCAGGCTGGTTTGAATGTGTGATCAAGCCTCAGCCTCCCAGGGTGCTGGGATTACAGACCTATGCCACAGTGCCCTGCTGTCCTCTGCTTTTCAAGCCGTAGCCCAGACAAGAGCGCCTGGCTTGGAGTTACCTGGCTGAAGCCTTGTTGGGCTGGGGACTGCGATAGGGAAGGGTTTGCTAGGCTGGGGTGTGCGTTCCCTCTTCTCACCTGTCCTGAGTCTGACCAGAGGAGGCAGGCCCTCCTGGGCAGGCTGTGGGGACACTGTGTGGCCCTGTGTGACTCTGTGTATGTTTTCTCTTCAGCGTGGTGTTAACACGGACAGCGGCAGTGTTTGCAGGGAGGCCTCCTTCGAGGGCATCAGCAAGTAAGTCCCGGGGCACTGGAGCATCTCCATCCTCCAAATACTCACACCTTTGTCAGTGGGTCTTTCTCTACACAAGGCGTGAAATACAGGAGGCTTCTAAAAGTGAATGTGAAATCAGGGCCGGTGACACATGCCTGTAATCCCAGCATTCTGGGAGGCTGAGGCAGGAAGGTTGCAAGTTTGAGCCCAGTCTGGACAACTTAGGAAAACCCTATCTCAAAATAAAAAGAAAGAAAAAGGGCTGGGGTAGCTCAATATGAAGGTGCTGTGTTCAATTCCCATACCACCACCACCACCAAAAAACAAAAAAGATTTGATTGGACACTTTGAGAAAATGCTTAAAAAAACTAATTTGCCTAAAATCACTCCATCTTTTACTTCAAGGAAGGTACCTTCTCTGTCATTCTACAGTGGAAGTGCCCAGGGAGCCCTGGCTGCTGTGAATGGGCAGGGGTGGCTGTTTCCTCTCTGACAGCAGCCGGGAGCTCTGTGGCTCTTGCTGGTACCACACCCTTGCCCTGCAGCCCCCTGCCCTTAGCCCTGACACTGACCTCTTCCAGCTCCCAGAGCTTCCTGTATTCACTGCTTCACCAGTCTCAGGCGGCACCCCCTTTACCTGTCCTCATTTCCCAACTTTGCTTTCAGCTGAGGCCCTGAATCCTGCTCTGGAAGCAGCCCCTTTTCTAGGTTTCTCCAGGAAGGAGGGCCAGTGTTGGACACAGAGTAAGCTGCAAATCTGCCTCCTTGTCACTCTCGCCTCTTGTTCCCCAGGGAGTGCTGCCTGCTGGTGACCAGCCCTGTGAGCCTGCATGGGTGACACTGCTGCAAGCACCCTCGAGGGGAGGTCCCTGCTCCTCAAGGCTGCTGAGCATAGACAGCTCCTGACCATGGGCCCCCAGGGTCCCCCGCACCCCCTAAGCAGTCTTTGCAGCCACTGTGTCCTCTGTTGTCCTTTAGTGGACCGAGGCAGTGACGGAGGAAGTGCCTTATAATTATGTATGAGCCTGAGCTGCAGGAGTCTGCGTGTATGTGCGATGTAGGGATGATTAGAAGGATTATAAGCTCATGAATATGTATCACTTCCCCAACTATAAGGGATCGGGTAGGGGGAGTGGGTATCAGGTTTACTTCTTTTCATCACACAAATCTCTGAACGCTTTCGGGAGTTTGCCCAGAGTGGCCCTGCCTCCCACACCCGGCAGATTAGTCCAGCTCTTTGATATACTGACCGTGGAGCTGCTTTTCCCCGAAGGCCCTGGGAGGGGGTGTGGGCACAGCGGCTGCTGCCTGTCCAGAGCTAGCCTTCACGTGTCCTCCCAGTCCTGCCAAGCATCTGTTTTCCAGCGTCCTGCTTACCTTCCTTTGCTAACACTGTGGACTGTCCGCAATGGCCCTCTGGCCTCTGCGTGAGTCTCTGCCTCATCGGAAGGACCCTGAGCTGGGAGGAGGTGACCCCTTCACCGACGAGCTCTGTGATCTTGGCCCCCATGTGAAACATGTCTTGGGCTTATTGCAAGGACTACAGGAGATCATGCTCACCCAGAACCTGCACATAGCTGTGTGCAGGGAACACTGGCCCACAGCAAACCCCAGTTGAACCCCAGTGCCCCATACGTCTCAATCTCCCAGTCTGTGCAGTGGCCTGGGTGGACTCCAGCAGGGCTGATGACTGGGTGACAGTGAGCTGCAGAGGGTCTTGGCTGTGGGCTCTGTGCTTGCCCCCTCCAGTGGTCGGTGTCTGCTTTGGGGGTTGCTGAACTCCTCACGATGTGGCAGGCGTGGTCCTAGATGGGAGCTCAGGACATAGCCCCCAAGGCAGAGCTCTGCTGGCTCTGTGAGATCTTGCGGAGAGATGCAGCTGGGTCTTCAGGCTGCTTCAGGGCCATTGTCATTGTCTGTGGGGGGCAGAAGTGATGGCCTCATCCCATCCCATTAGAAGGATCACCTTCTGTGAATTCTGACTGCTCCCCACCACCCCCTTTGTATTTTTTTGCAATGAAGATTGAACCCAGGCCCTTGCATGTGCTAGGCAAGCACTCCCTTGCTGAACTACATCCCAAGCCTTATTTTTGAGACAGGATCTCACTAAGTTGTCCAAGCTGTTCTCAAACTTTAATCTTCCTGCCTCAGCCTCCCAAGTAGGTGGGATTATAGGTGTGCATGTCTATACCTGGCTTGACCACACTCTCCCTAAAGCATACCTCATCTTCTGTTCCCTGTTGCTTCTTAGTCCATAAAAAGCCTGTGCTCTACAAACTGTATCCTTTACCCTGTCAGCACTTGGGGCCCTTTTTTGAGGTCAAGTTCTCCATAAATTGTCCTGGTGTGCTTCAGTGTGTGGTCCAGCTGTTGCGCCTCTTGGTGCTGGGACTATAGGCATATGCCACTGTGCCTGCTGTTGACATTTTGCAGAGAGCCAAGACTGACTTAATGTTGTACTGTTTCTCCCAGCGTATGTACTGCACCATCCGCACCCCATGGTCCAGTCCAGGTGGGGGCTGACGGGGCACTCTGCAGGTGCCTCGGCTGGTGGGCTGGGCTGAGAGACTGCCTCCGTGCTGGGTGCCAGGTAATGGGCTCTTGCTGAAGTTTCTGATTTGGTTCACTTGCCACTGGGGAGACCCTTGTACCTGTCTCTCTGCCTTAGCTCCCCCGGTCTGTTTCAGGCACTCCTTCCTCTTTCCATCCTTCGGCAGGTTTGCTCATGCCTCCTCTCTTTGGGCCTCAGACCTTCCTCTGTCACCCTCTAACTCCAACAGCAGGTTGCTCCACCGGAGCAGGAGGCTTCTGTGGGTGCCCCCTGCCTGCATGCCATTGGCACTAACTTGGGGCCCTGGCCTCTGCTTGCAAGTGCCCCTTCCTCCCCAGCTCTGCCCTGCAGAAAGTCACATCTGTATTCTTGGACTCTGAGTATAGCTCACCCCCTGCCTCCCACAGTCTGGGCTGCCAACACCTCAGTTTTGCCACCCCCAGCCTCTGTGCCAAGCTGGGAAGAGACCTTGTCCTACTGCGGCTCAGCAGCCGCATTCACCCACCTGCCGAGTGCATCTCCAGTTGTTTGCTGGGGATAATAATAGCCTGTTTTCTAAGCAAGATGAATCTTGCTGTCGTCCTACTTTCTAATACTCAACTGTTTGTCCCCAGTCACCTCTCACTGCCCTGATGAAGCTCCTTCTTCCTGGAACTTTTACTTTGGCTCTTTTAAACCTCTCTGAAGCTGTTCCAGCTTAGATTTTTAAATTTTTGTTTGATCTTTGTGTGTGTGTGTGTGTGTGTGTGTGTGTGTGTGTGTGTGTGTGTGTATGGGAATTGAGCCTAAAACCTTTTACTGAGCCATGTCCCCAGCCTTTTTTATTTTAATTTTTATCTTGAGATAGGATCTTGCTAAGTCACCAGCTCAAGCTTGTGATCCTCCTGCCTCAGCCTCCAGAGTGCTAGGATTATAGGCACCACATCCAGTTGACTTCTCGCTTTAAAGAAAGCTCAGATTTGGCCTCTTGGCTTGTCTGTCTTTTTCCTTTGGCCTGCAGAGAGGAGAGGACTAACAGTAGCCTCACCTGCCCAGCCACCACAGGCCTCCGGGACCTTAGTCTAGCTGGGCAGTTAACTGTGATCTTCTTTCCAAGTGTGCCTTTTCAGGATTGTTTGCCTCAGGCTCTGTCCCATGTGAGCTTCGCCTTGGCCCCAGACCTTCCTGAGCCTCCCAAGATCAGAGCCAGGCTGCTGGCTGCCCATAGCCAGGAGTAAGCAGCGTCTCAAAATGTTGGGGGCGGTAGCAGGCAGGAGCAGAGGGAACCGGAGGCAGACTGGATGTTAGACATGCGAAGGCCAGAGCAGTCCCCCTGTGGCCCTGGGCTCAGCAGGGCCGTGGCTTGGTGTGATGATGACTGAGCGAAGGAAGCAACAGGAGAAGTCTGTGTAGTCTTTGCGCTGAATGTGGAGTCTGGCCGAGCCATGGCACCTTGTTTGGCCTGATTGGAACAGTAGCAAAGCCCAGGGAAGGTTCAGGAGAAGTCCCACTATGGGCTCTGGCAGGACTAAAAGGTATATGAGTGGGTCAGAGGCTCATTTCCAGGTGCTGGCGAGGGCCTGGTGGGGGACTTGTTTTTGGGCTGGAGCTGGGCGGAGCTGTGCTGCGGAGAATCCTGCAGTGAAATGGACTGGGGACTTCTTCCTGTGGAGTTTGGGCACCGGGGCTCCCTGGAGCACTGCTTCCTGCAGCCTGGGAACTAAATCAGATGTGGTCAGTCTTTATTAGCATCTGAGGAGGAGGATTTTAGGGCAGATTTTTCTGAGACTAGATTTTGACCCCAAAAGGAAAGAGATGGTCTGCGAGGGCCCACGAGGCCTGAACTGGGAGCCACCCATCCATCAAGTTCACATCTCTTAGTGGGGTACTCCCTTGGCTTGAGGCAGTTCCCTCCTAGACAAGTGGAATCTGTATGTCCCAGAGCCTGGGTGGGGAGGGAGAGTTACAGAGGACTCTTGGGTCATGCTGTTGTCTGAGGGAGAAATATGGTCCGTATTTTACATCAGCTGGTTATTCAGGATAAGCATATTTCTTATCTTTTGGCATTTACTTAAATTGCCTTGCACATTTGAAGACAATTGGTTACAAATTAATTCCATTTAAATAAGCTGTTAAATATGAAATGCTGAATTTGGGGTTGTTAATACAGGAATATTAATATTCAACGATACAGAATTTTAAAACCCAGGAAGTAGAGGGACATTATTAAGCTTGACAATTACAACAAAATACCAATTTGTGATTTGGAGCCCATGGCCTTTTGGTTACTATTAATTTGCATAGGGGTAGTTTTTAAATTATAGCCCATGGAAATCTCCATGATAGGAGAACCTGCCCCAGCCCTGTAGCAGGGGATAGGGTGTATACGTGTGGGTCCTCCCTCCTGCATTGGCTTAGAAAGTCCACAGAGGAAGCCAGAGGCCTGGTGCAGGGGGTCAGGCCCACCTATTCACTTGTCATTGCCCACTCGTGTCAGGAGCCCACCAGGAAATTACCCTCTGCTTCCACGATGCCCTCCCAGGCATTCATGGGATTTTTAATTTTTACATAATTAATATATGCTCCTCGTGGAAAATACTAGTTAAGCACAGAGACAAAAATAAGGAATAGCTGAATTTCATCATCCAGAGTTAAACCTTGGACTCCTCTGTGTGTCTGAGTGTGCTTCTCAGTGTATGTGTCTGAATGTACTTCTGTGTATGTCTGTGTATATACATTTGTCTGTATAATCTGTGTGTCTGTGTGTATCTTTTTATTTGCATGTAGATCTTTTGTGTGTCTGAGTATTACCTGTCTAAATGTGTGTATGTATAATCTCTGTGTTCACTTGCTTCTAAGTGTATGTACCTTACTGTGTGTTTGTGTGTATATTTCTGTGTGTTTGCCTTATCTGCATGCGTGTGTATATACAGTGGTCCTGCATTGTCTGTGGCTTCATTTTCTGCGATTTCAGTTACCCATGGCCAACTGCAGTCTACAAACATTAAAGGGAAAATTCCACAAATAAACAGCTGATAAATTTTTAATTGCATGCCCTGCACTCATGTACCCAGGAGATGAATTATCTCCTTGTCCAGCGTATCCATGCTCTAGATATTACCCACCCACTGGTCACTTAGTAGCCATCTCAGTTATCAGATCCACTGTCGCAGTATCGCAGTGTTTATATTCCAGTAACCCTTATTTATCTTAATAATGGCCTTAATGTGCTAGAAGAATGATGCTGGTAATTTCATTATAGCATATTAATATAATCATTCTGTTTTATTATTAGTTACTGTTAATCTCTTATTTTGCTTAATTCATAAATTAAACTTAACTGTAAATATGTATGCATAGATGTATACCCTAGAGTGGTGGTGAACCTGTGGCACCCGTGCTGCAGTGGGCTGTTTGTATCATTGAAAGCTCTAAATGGTTTGCCATCACTGCCATGAGAGAAACTATAGTATGTATAGGGTTCTGTCCTGGCCACAGATTCAGGCATCCACTGGGGGATCTTGGAACACGTCCGTCCATGGATAAGCCGGGACTTAGATCTGTCTCTGTTCATGAGTGTGTCTCTGAGTATATGCCTGCTGTGCGTATGTTTGTGTGTGTCTTTGAGCATATGCTCAAAGATAGATCCCTCTGTGTGTGTGTGTGTGTGTGTGTGTGTGTGTGTGTATGGTGAGTCACTTAGCTGCTCATGTGTGCGCATGCGTGTGTATGCAAGGTATTGTGTAAAGTGAAATTTTGCCAGTTTGTCTGGCTGTTGAATAGATAAGCCATAGCTTTTCCTAAGGTCAAAGTGACATTTGGTGAAATGGGAGATAGTGTCTGTCTTGTCATCTTGATATATATCATCTGCTGCTCTGTTCTTCACTCTGAACCACTTTGCTGCCTATGGTATCTGTGATATTTCACAAGTAGGGCTTTGATTCCATAGCTGTTATATTGACTTTAAATCAAGTAGTTCTGTTGGTGTAGTGAGGATTCAGAACTGGAATCCTTTTAGCCTGCCTGTGTGTTTTTGCCCCCCGCCCCAGCTCTGCTCCTTGGTCATCTGGCTGCCAGCCTCACAACTGTGACATACACAGATGCTTCAAACACCAGCAGTGAGCTCACTCCCCTCCTGACTTGGGATGGAGGAGGTAAAGAGCCCAGAGGGCTGAAGGCTCGCCAGGGCTCCTCTGCTGAGACCCATTATTGCTGGGCCACTCCATTCTCCCCTTGCTGTCTCACCAGTAGCTTGAGTTCTGGGTCACTTGTGGCGCTCCTGTGTCAGAGATGTGCCCTGGGATCATTTTCTCACCCGGGGACACCTTGTCAATTATGTTCAGCTTATTAAAAGATAGCATTTACCTTTGTAGCTTTTGCCTCTCATTTTTTATTTCATTAATTTGTGCTCTTTTAAATTTCCTTCTAATCCATAGGTTTTAGTAGTTCTTTCTCTGGTTTCTTGAGAAGGAAGAAATAGACATTCTTGAGATGGAAGTTTAGGTTATTGGTTTTTAATGTTCTTTTCTACTGCGTACATGTAGTGCTCTAAATATTCCTCTAAGCTTTGCTTTAGCTGCAATGCATAGGTTCTGAGATTTCTTTTTTTTTTTTTAATTTTCTAGTTTCTCTGTGACTTTTATCTTTCAACTGAGAATACTTGGAAGTCTGTTGCTTAAATTCTAGACAGTTTTGGAATTGTATAGTTTCCTTTCTGTCATAGATTTCTAGTTCAGTTCTACTGTGATCAATAAAAATTCTGTTAACTCTTTGAGATTTATTGAAAATTCTAGTGTATGATCATTATAATAAATGATGTATACTTGAAGAGAGCATATGTTCTGATTGTTGGCTGTAGTGTTCCGTGTATGTCAGTTAAGTCAAGTTGCTTAACTGTACTCATATTTTCTACATCTTTCTCAGTTTCTCTGTTTACATGTTTTACCACTGCAAGAGGAATGTGAAAATCTCCAGCTATTTCTTCTTTCTGTTCTGTCCATTTTTTTTTCTAAATCAGCTTTTTTGAAATAAAAGTTGCATGTAAAATAAAATTCCATCTTTGCACAGTTCAGTAAGTTTTAAAAAATAGTTTTATTGGAACTAATTCACATGCCATACAATTTGCTCATTTAAAGTGTACAATTGAATAGGTTTTGCTTGTTAACAGAGTTGTGGAACCATCATTTCATTTACAATACTTATTTGCAGCCAGTTCCTATTCCTCCATTTCCCTGACTCTAAGCAACCAGTAGTCTATCTTTTATCTGTATGGGTTCACCTGTTCTGACATTTGATAGAATAATTCAGTATGTCGTCTTTCTGCCTGGCTTCTTTTACTTACCATATGTTCAATGTTCATCCATATTGTAGCATGAATTGGTAGTTTCCTAATTTTAATGGTGGAAAAATATTGTTTTATGGATACTTAATATATTCTGTTTATTTATCAGTTGATAAACACTTCATTACCTACAGTTTTGGGCTGGTATAAGTATCTTCTCTATGATTGTTGGTGTAGGAATTTTTGCATAAACATATGCTTTCATTTCCCTAGGAGTGAAATTGTTGGGTCATATGGTAACCGACTTTTTGAGCAACTGCCAAACTACTTTCCAAAGCAGCTACACCAGCTTACATTCCTAACAGCAGTGCATTATGAGTGTGCAATATCTCTACAGACTTGCCAACACTTGCTGTTATCTGTTTGTTGTATTATAGCCACCTAAATGGCTGTGAAATACCTTATTGTATAATTTGCATTTTCTGATGACTAGTGATGTTGAGCATCTTTCGTTTTGCTGTTAGGCCATTCTGTATCTTCTTTGGAGAAAATTCTATTCAGATCCTTTGCACATTTTCTTATTGGCCTCTTTTCATTGTTCTTTGTTCTTTTTTTTTTCATTGTTCAGAATTCTTTATGTATTCTGGTTACAGACCTATATGATTTTAAAAGGTTTTCTCTTGTTGTGTTGGTTATTGATAGGGTCTTTGATATACAAAATGTTTTTAATTTTGATGAAATTCAGTTTTCCACTGTTTTTAGGTGACATACGTGAGAAACTATTGTCTAATCCAAGACCATAATGATTTATACCCATGTTTTCTTTCAAGAGTTTTATAGATTTTTAGTCCTTACATGTAGGTCTTTGATCCAGTTTGAGTTCATTTTTGCATATTGCATTAGACAGGTACCCAATTTCATTCTTTTTCAGGTGGACACACAGGTGTTTCTGCACTTTTTATGGAAATGATCATCTTTCCCATTGGCCTGTCTTGGAACCCTTGGCAGAAGTCAAGGACAAATTTTGTGTAATTCTATTTCCATGAAGTGCCTAAAATAGTCCAGCTTTTGGAGACATAAAATAAGATAGTGATTACCAGGTATGGGGAGTGGGGAGCTCTTGTTTAATAGAGAGAATTTCCATGTGGGATGATGGAAACTTCTGGAGCTGTGTAGTAGTGATGGTTGTGTCACAGTATGACTGCTTAATGCTAGTGAGCTAACCACTTAGAAATGGTTGGAAGGACAAATTTTGTGTTGTATGTGTTTTACCAAAATAAAAAAGGTCTGTACACATATCGGTTTAGTTTTGGAGCCACAATTTTGTTACGTTATCTTTATGTCATTACCATACTATCTTAGTTCATTAGCTTTACAGTGAATTTTTAAATTGAGACATGTCAACCCTTCGGTTTTGTTTTTCTCTTTTAAGATTGTTGTGACTATTCTGAGTGCCTTGAATGTCCATATGAATTTTGGGATCAGCTTGTTAATTCCCATAAAGATGCCATTTGAGAAGTATTGTTGTCAGAAGAATATTAAGTCTTCCACACCATGAATATAGTGATTATTCCATTTGTTTAGGTCTTCTCTAATTTTTAAAATGATGTTTTATAGTTTTCAGTATATGAATCTTACAGTTTTGTTAAATTGACTTTTATTCTTTTTAATGTTATAAATGGAATTGTCATTTCAGATTATTTTGCTAGTGTATAAGAATAGAATCAATTTTTGTATGTTGATCATATATAAATAATTAGCACTAATGTGTGTGTGTGTGTGTGTGTGTGTGTGTGTATCACCCAGGGCTTTTCTGTTTGTTTGCTTTGTTTTTGTATGCTGGATATTGAACCCAAGGCTTTGATAGGGTTCAAATGCTAGGCAAGTGCTCTATGCATCCCCAGCCCTTCTGTTTTCCGTTTACCACTCATATGATCTACAGATAGAGATAGTTGTACTTCTTTTCCAATCTATATGCCTTTTATTTTTATTTTTATTTCTTTTTCTTGCCTGATTGTTCTGATTAGAGCTTCTGGTACAATGTTAACTGGAGGTCCTAAGAGCAGAGCAGACATCCTTGCTTTGTTCCTCATCTTTTTTTTCCTTTCTTACCTTCAGGAAAGCTTTTAGTCTCTCACAATTAAGGTACGATAGCATGTTAGTTGTGTGTTTTTCTAAATGATATTTGTCAGATTGAAGTAGTTCTTTCTTCGAAGTTCATTAGGTGTTTTTAGCATAGAAAGGTGTTGGGTCTTGTCAAAAATATTTTTTTTTTGGTCTACTGATATGATCATGTGGTTTGTCCTATATTCTATTAATATGACATGTTACGTTGGTTGATTTTCATTATGTTGAAGCAATCTTACATTCCTAAAAAATCCCACTTGATCTTTTTAAAAATGTTGCTGGATTTTATTTGCTTGTATTTTGGTATAAATGTTTGTGTCTATATTCACAGGGCGCTTGGTGGGAGATTTTGTGTCTCTATTCATAAGCAATTTCTATAGTTTCTTGTGATTCTTTTCTCTAGTTTTAGGATCAGGGTAATGCTGAGCTCATAGAATGAGTTTTAAAGTATTTCTTCCTTTTCAGTTTTTTAAAGAGGTTTTGAAGAATTGATGTTATCTTTGTTTAAACATTTGGTAGAACACATTAGCAAAGACCTTGGTCTTGGGCTTTTTGTGAGTTTTTTAGTTACTGGCTTAGTCTCTTTACTTTTTATAAGTCTTTTCAGATTTCCTGTTTCTCATGTCAGTTTGATGGTTTATGTCTCTGGAAGTTTCTCCACTTCAAATAGTTTATCCAGTTTGTTGCCATACAGTATTCATCATAACTTATAATCCTTTTTATTTTTGTAAATTTGGTAGATCTGTTATGAAATACACATGTTGTTGGTTGATATATCTTTTTTATGGATTGATCCATGTAGCATCATAAAATGCCCACTGTCTTTAGTAAAATTGTTTGTTTAAAAGTTTGTGTGATGTTAGTTGTTCAAAGGGAGCTATTCCAGCTCCCTCTTGGGTTCTGTGTGTGTAATACGTCTTTTCTCATCATTTCACTTTCATAACATATTGGAAGCCTTGAATCTAAAATGTATCTTTTTAGAACATATCGTTAGGTCATTGTATAAATTCATTCTGTCAGCCAGGTGTGGTGTCATGTCTGTAATCTCAGCACTCAGAAGGCTGAGGCAGGCAGATTGCTATGAGTTTGAGGCCAGCCTGCCTAGGTTACATTGTGAGTTCAAGGCCAGCTTGAGCTGCACATAGTGAGACCTTGTCTCAAAAATTTTTTTTTTAATTCTGCCAATCTTTGGAAAACTTAATCCATTTACATCCAAAGTAATTAGTAATATGGAAGCACTTCTGCCACTTAAAAGTTAGTTTTCTGTAATCATATTTTTGCTCCTCAGTATTTCCCTTACTATTTTCTTTTGTTTTTCTTTTCTTTTCTTTTTTTTCTTGTATTGTGCCATTTTGATTTCCATCTTATTTTTTCTTTCTGTTTTAGTTATTTTCTTAGTAATTACCCTAGGGATTACTATTGACCCCTTACTCTTATAAAAATCTGATTTGTGTTAATATCAACTTAATTTCAATAGTATACAAGAACTTTGTCCCAGTGTATCTCCATTTCCTTCCTTTCCTTTTTTGCTGTTCTGGATACAGGTTGCACCTTTATTCATTTTGTGCTAATCAACCCAGATTTGCAATGGCCACTTTATGCAGTTGTCATTTAAGTCAGATGAGAGAAAAAAGAAGCTAGAAATAAAACATTTATTTATACTGTCTTTATAGTCAGTCGCCTATATGGTTACCTTTCTCAGTGACCTTTTTTTCTTGCTGTGGATTCAAGGCACTCGGTAGTGTGCTTTCATTACAGTCTGAAGGACTCCCTCTTGTGTGTATTCCCGTCTGTGTTCTTTTGACAGTTTGAACAGGCTGTGTCTAAGGTGTGGACCTCTTTGAATTTACCCTACTTGGAGTTCATTGAGCTTTATGGATATGTAGATTAGTATTTTTCAAGTTGGTAAAGTTTTCTGCCATGATTGTTTTTTTTTTCAAATAGCCTTTCTGTTCCTTTTTCTCTCTGTTTCCTCTCTGGTGCTCATGTCTGTAGTCTGTATGTGTATATGCTGATGTACTTGACAGAAGAGGCTTTGCTGTCTGGCCAGTGTAGGGTGGGGATAGTAGTTTACAACCTAGAAGCCCCAACTTGCTGCACTTCGGAGTCCTGGCCCGGGCCACCAGGTTGGCCGTGGTAGGTGAGCAGCAGACTTTCTGCGGGTCAGGAAGTTAAAAAGGTCAGAGAGCAAGCTGGGGCATGGCGGTACATGCATATAACTCCAACACTGCGGGAGGGTGAGGCAGGAAGATCCAAGTTTAAGCCCAGCCTGGGCAACTTAGCAAGATGCTGTCTCAAAAAAAAGATTTTAGATTTCTCTTGGTCATGGTGTGTATGTCTTGAATGAGGTACTTCTTACTAGGAAATAGACCATTGAACTAATGGGCTTGGTTTATTTTCTCTCTGCAGGTTCAGTGTCAACAACACCATTCTTCACCCAGAGATCGTAGAATGGTGAGTGAGATGTGGGCCCCTTAACTGCTCGTTGAGCTCAGCTCCTAGAGGGGGAGTCCGGGCCGTTCCCACTCAGCCACTCAGCGAGCCACTCAGAACACTCAGAAAGCCAGTCCTGGAACCTCCTTCCCCAGCATTATTTTGTTTGAGGCTTTTGTTGGTTTGTTTTTTTCAAAAGGGCCCAAGTCACCTGACTGTTAATTAAATTTCACTTATTATTCCCTGTATTTTCAGTCTTTCAAAAACTCCTACTGTGTATAATCCAGATAGATACAACTCAGATAAACGATAGTAAAAGTATAGAAGTAAACATCACACACAGTCCCATTGCCACAAAGGTAAACACATTTCCTCACCTTGCAGAAGTATCGTGGCAGGTGTGGCTTCCTGTTACACATGTTCTTTTGCTGCCTTCTTTCTTTCCTCGGTAACCCTTACCTATAGTGCAGTGTCCAGCAGCTACGGGCAAGCCTTCTCGGGCAGGGCGTGGCCTCTGCGTGCCCCGGAAGTGGCCCTCCAACTCTGACGTGCCACCAGTTTTCTTCCTAAGCCATTGAATTGCTCTTTATAGCAGCTAAACATCTTTCTTTTCTTTTCTTTTTCTGGTACTCGGGATTGAACCCAGGGCCTTCACAGTTAGCTGCATCCCTACTCATCCCCACCTCTATACCTGTTTCCCCCTTTTTTGGAGACAGGCTCTCACTACGTCACTAAATTGTCTGGGCTGGGCTCAGATTTGTGATCCTCTGGCTTCTGCCTTTGAGAGTACTGGGATTATAGGCATATACCACCATGCTCAACAGAAACATATTATTATTAGGCTATTTGTATCGTGAAGGCAAACACTCTTCACATGAAGGCAAAGCGGGCCTTTGCCACCCCATCACTTCCATGGGAGAAGTGTGGACCTCTCATGTCTGGCCCTGTCTTTATGGAGATCTAACTACCCAACCTCGGGACGTGGGAAGCGCACTGTGACCTGAATGTGAATAGTTGGCTGTTGGACATGCAGGAGTTAGAAGGAGACAGTGGTCCAGGCCAAGGGAGCACTTGTTCAAAGAGACCAGAGGGAGGGCAGTGGCCTTGTGTGGCCAGGTGGAGCCAGGAGAGTGGAACCCAAGGGTCAGAGACTTGGGCAGTGGCCAGGCTTGTCTTAGTGTGGGTTTTGACTTAGTCTTAGGAGACTTTAGAAACGTGAGAATCTTTCAAAGGGTGAATCAGGAGGACACGGTTTGCATTTCCATGGCCTCTGATTAAAGACGCAGGTATAGGAGTAACAGGGCTGTTGCAGGGGTCCAAGTGACCATGGAGGGAGTGGTGTGACAGATCTGAGCGGGAGGGAACACTACAAGCGGGACCCAGCTTGGTGTTGAGGGGACAGTGAGTGTAGGTCTTTGTCCTGAGCAGCTGGGCGGTGCATCACTGAGGCAGGGACTAGGTGCAGGGCAGACGTGAGGGTGAGGCAGATCTTGGACTTACCCGGGGTGCGTGAAGTCTGAGGCAGTTGCCGTGGGAGGCTGAGTAAGAGGGTGAGAGATCTGAGAGCTGTTGACAGGTATATGCCCTGATCCTCCGGAGAGATAGAGGCCAGGAGGCACCCTCACTCTGTCGGTGTCCTGGCCCTGGTCCAGGGGCTGTCATGACGATACACTCCTCGAAGGTGGGGCTGTGTCTTTAAATTAGTGGTCACTTCTTATTTGTATAAAGTAACAAATGCCTGGCCTCTCCATAGCACCCCTCCCCTGAGCAGAAGAAGTCCTGGTGCTCAGAATGGGCCTGGGTGCACTTACATCGCCTCACTGTGACTTCTCCCTGGAGGTCATGGACAGCGCGGTTGCACGCTGCACTGTGTCCCAGAGGGATGAACCATTAGCTCATCACGTTGGAGCAAGCGCGCTTTAACTCCGTGACATTTCCGAGGCTTTGAGGTGGAGCCAGCGTTCATAAGACTGCCTCTTAACTTTATTAAGGCGGGCAGCAGAAAGGACTTATTTGGCATTTGATGGCAGTAGAACGATTTCAGAAATGTCACATTGTCCTTGCTGCCTCAGGGGTATGTTTTAATAGCTTGGGTCCTGGTCTCCACGGTGATGCGGCTGCTGTTGAGGCCTTGCGGGTGGCCCTCCGCTTGAAACTGAGAGAAGGTTCTGTGGCGCACAGCTCCGTCATTTCCCAGAGCAGGTGGCTTTTCCTGATGTCAGATTATCACTAGGTGTTTCATCTTTGGACCCCTGGGTCTCTCTTTCTTTCTCTTTTTTCATACTGGGGATTGAACCTAGGTAGCCTTCATACCATACTAATCTCCAGCCTTTCTTTATTTTTGACTTTGAGACAGAGTCTCACAAAGTTGCTTAAGCTGGGCTCAAACTTGTGCTCCTCCTGCCTCAGCCTGCCAGAGTGTGCACATCACCATACGTGACTGGCCCCTGGGTCAAGAATGCTCTCTCCACCCTCTCCCTTTCTGTGGAGGGAAGATGCCTGGGGAGACTGGCAGCTTGGACACACCCCAAGTTCTAACCCCAGTCTGCATCCCTGGGATGTGTTTTGTTTTTGTGAGCCCCAGCTGTGTCATCTGCAAAATGGAGATGTAGTGATACCTCATGCTGAGGACGTGATAACTCACCCAACTTATGTTTCCTCACCTGCAGAATGCATGGGTGGAGCAAGACCGAATGAGGGCGTGAGTCAAATGCTGGCACATCGTAGTAATATTACCTGTTGAGACTCCCAGTTAACAAAAGGCCAGTGCCAAGTACTGGTCATGCTACCTGATTGAAAGAAATTTTCTTGTTTGGTATAGTAGGTGGGTTCTCTGAGTATTCTCATGCTACAGATGAGGAAACTGAGGCACAGAGAGGGTAGTGACTTGGCAAAAGAAATGATGCCGATTGAGCCCAGGTTGTTGGTTCCAGAATCTTATGTGGCCCCTTTGGCTCAAAGGAGAACCCTTGAGACTGGGGCATGCCCAAGTGTCAGCCACCGGAAGGACAGGGTGCTTGGAGCCCTCAGAATGGATCTTGGGCTGAGGCCATGGTGTAGCCGGGCTGGAGAGCAGGGCGCAAGTGGCTGAGCTTCCTCAGCATCCACACGGACCTCAGTGCCCTGCTAGCCGCTTGGCCAGGAACGTGGGGTTCCTCCCCGAGCCTGTCTGATTAGGAGGCAGCAAGCAGCCTCTCCCAGCACGGTGAGACTCACTTTTTCATTTTTGTTTGGGTGTCATTCATTTCCTTTGTATGACTGTTTTATTGTTTTCTATTCTCTCAAGCAGTGCCTTTTTGATTTCCTGTAAATTCCTCTATAATCATACTCTTCCCCCACAAACATGAGATCATAACTGATCATTGCTTTCCCTGTGCTGTGCATTACAGTTTGAAAGTGTAGGTCAAAAGTTGAAACTTAATAAGAGCAAGCATCTCACTTTCGTAATTTAGGCCGTGGTTTTCCTTTGCTGTTTTGCAGAGGATGAAATTGATCCGAAGGTAGGGTAGGAAATAAAAGGAGATGCCTTCGTACTGTCCAATAGCTCGACAACTTGGGTCCCGGCTGAGTACCTCTGGAAGCGCCACAGAAGCACAGCCATATCAGCAATTGCCTTTGCCTTCTTGGGTTTTAAGTGAGACTGTGTTCAATTGAGTCATACACCAGTTTTAGAGCTGTTAATTACACGGAATGAAAGTGTCCTGCATGAGTTAGGGAGCAGTGGGTAACATGTCTATTTCTGCTTCCCTGCCTTCTGTGTATACAGGAGATGGTAAACGCAAATGGTTTAGGGGCACAAGTGCCCCAGGACCCTACATCCTGGCTAACATGTCCCAAATTAGAAAAGATACGTCAGTGATGACCTAGATTCTTGGCGTGTGTGAGAGAAGTATTCCAGTGGGGTTGCTCATCCTTGTCTCCTAATGAGTAAGCATTTAACGGAAATGCCAAATAGAAATGGGATTCTCAGGGCAGAGAGAGAACTGGAGTTGCTGGGTGCCAGAAGTCAGGAGATGGGCTGTGGGAACTTGAGGATATGGGACAGCTTCTGCCTGTCCCCAGCTAGGTCTCAAGCACAATCAGCTCACGGCTGAGCGTGGCTCTGGTTTCTTTGACAGGACTTATTGATTGAGCCTCCTGAGGATATGTAATTCCAACCAGCCCTTTTCTTTTCTGTCCTCTTACTGTTCTTGGATTTTATCCTTTATATCACGCCGTTCCTGAATGTGGAAGGGATGGTCGGGGGAGGGAGGAGTCCTGTGGTATTGAACTTCTGCCCATAAAACCATTCCCTGCACATTTTTCTCCAGGAGAGGTAGAATTCCTGGCCCTGTCAGTGAATTTCATTCGACACAGTGGCACTTTGATACTTAGAGACTGATTTTGGAAATACTTCATCCTACCTTGCTACTATTTGAATCAGTGGAGCATTCAGACCTCAGTTAATTGATGTCTTAATCCTGGGTCTAATGCCCAGAGGCAGTTTTGTGACCTGTGAATATTTCAGGAGAAAAAAAAATGATCGTACAAATAAATCTCTGCCTAGTACAGTTTTTGTCATTTCTGGTCCATAGTTGGAGACTCTCAGCCCGGGATAGGGCAGCAGCCGTGGCTCCCTCAACCTCCTCCTGCCGGTGTTGCTGCCTTTCTGCTCACACTGCCCCTCCAGGTGGTGTGCTCACAGGCATGGCTATGCGTCACTCTAGCGCATGCCAGGCACCCCCTCTTCTTATCCAGAGAACCCGAGCTGCCTTTGTCCCAGATTCCTATGGGGCACCCTGTGCTGTCCTGTCCTGACCAGAGTTTTCTTTGCTTCCTGGAGAGGTGGCCTTGTCCCTCATGGGAATATCAACCTTGTGGATCATATTTTCAGACCCATCCCACACCCCCTGGGACAGGTGAGGTTGGAACAGAGTAGAATACTGAACATCATTCCCTCAGGGCCAGTGGGCCGGAGAATCCCCTCTTCTTTGCCCTGTTTGCTCAGGATTTGTAGAAGTAGCAATTGGGGAGAGACTGGGCAAACTGGCAATCTTATTATTTTCTGCAGTAACCTTTTTTTTTTTCAAAGCACCCAGGCCTTTTGCAATAATCCACATCCCCGCCTCCCTCCCTTTAGGCAGGGTCTCACTAAGTGACCAAGTTGCTCAGGCTGAGCTCCCATTTACGATCCTTCTGCCTCCGCCTTCAGAGTGCTGGGATTGTAGGCAGCACTGTGCCACTATGCACAGCATCTGCAGTAATCTTGAAAATAATGTTTGGGCTTATGTCTCAGAGATAACTGGGCCAAGTGGGACAGTCCTTCTCTACCTGGCGCCTGTGCAGAGCTGCAGACCCTGAACACCCGACTATGGGTAATTGGTTAAGTTGGCACATGCAGACATCTCTTCAAGCTAAGATTAAGTTGGACCAGGACAAAGCCCAGCCCGGCCAGTTTCATCAGACAACTGCCTTTGTGGAATAATTTGCCTGTGTCTTGTGTGCCATTATACTCATACGTATATATTTATATTTTAATGAGACTAAACAAAAGCCCTCTGTAAATTAGCTAGGGGCCCTATGTGCACTTTCCCCAAACAAATCAGAAAAGAAAGCAGGACTCTGGGCCTCTAGGGCTGAACCTGCACCTTCTCTGCTAGAGAAGGAGTGTAGTGTGGGATCCAGTCTTGGTTCTTCTCTGCCTGGTGACTGCGCTGTCTCCTTATCTACAGCAGGGTGGTGCTTGGGCTGGAGGCAGGGTGGGGAGCCCTCCAGTGTGGGCTCCTGAGGGCTCCAGAGTCCTGGGCTGCCTCTTCCCTGTGCAGGCTGGGGAGGCCTTGGGGCCCCAGGCGGCTGGGCCTGCACCAACTGGACAGGCGGAGCAGCTTTCCGCCCCACCTGGTGGGCTCACCCCAAGGGCCTCATTAGCTCTCCTTGCTGAAAATATGGTATTTTCCAGTGTGGAGCAGTGTCCAAATGTTGTCGATACGCCGTTGTTTCTTTATGCTTCTTTGGACTGATGTGTGCTGGCACAGTGGTAATCCGCTCTCCAGACCCGTGGACTTTTGGAAGAAACTTAAAAGAAATTTTTAGTGTGATCGCTTTCTAAGAATTCCTGCAGACCACCCAGAGTGTGCAGAAAAGGGATTTAGTGTAAGGAGGGGATGGAGAGGTGGCCTTGGGAAGGCTGGAGGCCACTTAGTCAGGAGGAAGGGGCAGGAGCAAGTCCTAGGCAGAGGAAGGAGCTGGGTGAAGGGTGACGGGTGGCCAGCAGAGGCTGGGCCTCAGGAATCACCCTGTGGAGTTTTGCCTTCATCCTGAGGACACCTAGAGGCCACTGAAGGGTTGTCCACAAGAGAACATAGAGATTTGCATTTGCTAGAGACTCCCAGCTGCTGTGGGGCTGGAGGCTGGTACAGCTGGAGCAAGGAGGGTCTCGGGAAAAAGAAGAGGAGGGTCTGTGCGCAGCTGCATGGGTGGAATGGCAGCCTTTGGTCACACCCTGGTGGTGGGGAGCAACAGATGAGGTTTGAAATGAAACCCAAGAGATATTCTCAGAGTGTGGCTGGCAGTGGGGGTAGGGTGAGCCAGGGGAGGCATTTTCAGCAAGAGAACACCTTTCGGTGCTCAGTGGTTGTGGAGTGGCTGGGAAGATAGCAAGAAATGGAGGAAGTAGGGCTGGGATCCCTGGCCTGAGCAGGTGCGTGTGTGTATGTGTGTGTGTTTGAGGGAGGAAGGGAGACAGACAGACCAGTTCAGGAGGAGGGCACCACTTCTCTCATGAGGAAGAGAGGGTATGTCCTGGAGGGAAAGGCCTTGGAAGTGCAGGGCAGGAGGCGCATCCCTGTGTTTATTGTGGAGTAGCAGAGTCCGTCCATGTGCTAAGGAGTGAGCATAGCAAGGGGGAGAGGAGGGAGGATGCGAGCCGAGGCCTGCTGTATGGCTGAGGCAGCACAGAGGCCAGGCGAGGCGGGTGACCAGGCGTTTGCAGCCATCTGCCAACTATTCTTGGAGCAGGCACAGAGCAGGCCAGGGTGGGCTTGAGCTAGGTGGGCATAGGGCCTATGGAGTGTGAAGTGTTGACCAGAGCCATGGCTAGAGGGATGGGCTGGACTTCAACCTAGTAGAAGGGCAGAGAGGAGACAGAGAGTCGGAGACAGGTGCAGCCTGGGCCTGGTCCCACCCATGTCGTCACTCTGGCTGTCACTGTGTTCAGCAGCAGAGAGGCCTACTTCCCATGGAGGGTGGAGGAGGGGAATGTGGCACAGTGATTACTAGTTTATCCTGTGAATGGATTTGGATCTCAAGAGCCTTATGTGCTTCTTTGAGTCCCACCTGAGTCTCTGGACCCTCCCTCTCCAGGAAATAGGAACAAGCATTCTGGTCCCCAGGTAGGCTGGCTGTCAGTGCCCTGTACTGGAATCACAGTCCTCTTCCTCATGATGAACAGCACTCTGTCAGGGCTCAGGGCCTGCCTCCTCCAGAAACGGAGAACGTTCCTTTGGGAAAAGTCTTTCTGGGCTTCTGGGTTTGTTTTGTCTACCTTACCCAGAAGGTTTTATAGTCTTCGGAAGGTGGCAGCAGTCTGCAAGATGCTCATTTTGCAGTGACAAATGGCTGGCTGGCCGAGCTGTGTGGCGTCATGGAGACTGTGTGAGTCAGTGGCTGCTTCCGTCAAGTCCCCAAGGGCTGGCTGTCTCTGATGGAGGCGGGGAAGCAACCCAAGTCAACGCCTCACAGAGCCTGTTGCCTTCCCTGCTGTCCTTGCTGCCTTGGGCTCTCTGTGCTGGGCAGCCTCCACTGAGGCCGCTCGTGGGCTCTCTGGTCGGCTAAGGACAACGCACAAGGGATGGATGGGGGATGTCCTGTAGACTCCAGCTTTGCTGATCTTGAGGTGCTTGAGTGTCCCATTTGTGAGAGGGAAAGATGGTCACAGAGGCGCTTGGTAAAGATAGGTCACCTTTACCAAAGGAGTGGAGCTGGCCACTGGGGGAGCACTAAGAACGTGTGGCCCATTTGCCAGGTCTCAGTGTTACAGGCCTCCTCACCAGGATCACCCCCAGAAGTGCTTGGGTCCCTCTTCTCATCCCTGCCTATAGCATCTGGACTCTTCCCCCGTGGCAGCGCTCCCCCTACTTGGAAACTGTGGCTTTTCTTGCAGGCTTCCTCTGTCCCCTGAGTCTCACTCAGCTCTGTGAGGAAACGACAGTCCTTCCTTACCAGTGCCAGGAACATCAAGTTGACACTTCCTTAATAACGAGGTGGAATGAATGAATGGATATTTGCCATGAGGGCAGCACCTCATTAAAATTTTAAGTGTTAGCAAAGCAATATGCACGCTGCGTGGAAAATTCCACTACTACAAAATCAGTATAAGGAAGAAAGATTCAAAGCAAACCACCGACCCTGCCCACACTTCTGTGCCCCCACCCTGCTTTTAAGGGTACGCTCATTTCTTGTTTCTTTGGTTCCCTTTCCCATGTCGTCATGCCTGTGATCCTCCTTCCTATCTTGCTTCATGGACTCTGCACACCTTGCTTTCCCACTAGGTAGTCTGAGGCTATGGAGGGTTCCTGCCCTTGCCACATACCCTGCCTTCATTTCAAAGCCTTTGTCACTATTTCCTTGTCAGGACTCTTAACATTTGCACTGTGTTAATGTGGTCAGTAAATCTTAACTTTTTTGGGGGAGGTGCTAACTTTAAAGTTGAAAAAGCCCTAAAGTGGGTTTCAGTGGTTACCAGGATGGCAGCTCCTTCTCTTTGAGCCTGAGGTCGCCATCCCAGGGCCTCGAGAAGAGGCCGCTTGGAGCATCAAGAGTACATCGACTTTTTTTGTCTTTGTTAAATGTTTATTTTAAGACTTTTTATTAGTGTATATTTGCAGTACACTTGCATATACTCATCATGAGGAGTTGGTATATGTACATAACACATCACAGCTCTGTTTTACTTCTCCATCTTTTCTTATATAATCATCAGTTGTAGAGAAACCACGGTCTCTTTTTGTTTGTTTCCTGTTTGGAATGTGGTTTTCCTTTTTCTTTTTTAAATTAAAAAACCCTTTTATTATATAACAAGAGCAACATATGTGCACTGCTGAAAGTTAGAAAATATAACCTGAGCCTGGGAAAGGTGCCTGGGAGGAAAAGATGGAGAACGGATGGTAAACAGGTGCAGGGATATAGTTGGATGGGAGGAATCACTTCTAATGTTCCCTAGCACAGTGGGATAACTATGGTAGACAACAGTTGTATATTTCAAAAATGGCTAATAAGATTTTAAATATTCCCAACATAAAGAAATTACATGTCTGAGGTCACCTGATCTGACCATTACACATTGTACACATGTTTTGAAATGCCACATTATACCCCATAAACACATATAATTACTATGTGTTGATTATAAATATATTGAAAAGAAAGTTAGAAAAATATTTGTAAGCAGGAATTTCTCCAGTTGTGCTTGACAGATCCAGCGGTTCTTGTATCTTACCTGGTTGTTAAGATTATTTTACCCATGATGCCAACTTATTGAAAAGGCTGGGCTGGTTGTGCTGCAAAATGTTCTACCTTCTGGATTTGTGTAGTAGTTCCCTTTGTGGTGATGTTTAGCTTGTTCCTCCATCCTCACATTTTTTACAAACTGAAAATTAGATCTAAAGTCTTACAAGCTTTAAAATATTTGGTAGAATATATCCTAGGTCATGTGTATTTCTTTTTTTTTTTTTTGGTTTTTCTCCGGCACCGGGAACCGAACTCACGACCTTGCACTTGCCAGGCAGGTGCTTTTGCCGCTGAGCTAAGTCCCCAGCCCCAGGTCATGTGTATTTCTTATTACACTTTGTAAACACATAAACAATATGTAGTTGACCTAATCAATGACACTAGATTGACTGCTGGGTTACATTCTCCTCTTTGAACTGGAAAATAACCTGCATGATGTTATTTTGGTACCAGATGAAATCAGTGTGACTTCTATCCATGGTTTATGTCTTTCTTGAAATATTTGCCTTTCTTTTCTCTTGTTGAAAAAAGAAATATTTACCTTCATCATATCTCTAAGAGTTTTAAGCATTCTATTGATTTATGTGTGGAGATGAACCATTCCATTCTTCCTGTGGATGTTCTCAGAACCACAGACTTTGAGGTCTAATTTCTACTAAATGCTTCCTAGACTTGCTATCCAGTGTATCCTGGGCTTTCTTTTAATGACACTTTGGGGTCAGCTCCACCTTCTAAAAATATCCCATTGCATCATTTTATTCTCTGTATTGGTTTGTTCTCTCTGTCTCTTTCTTTTTTTCCTTTTCTCATATATTTTTCCCATTTCTGAGTCTTTGAATGTCTGAAAAGGACTCTTTTCCTTTTCTATTTGTTTAGTAGTTTGGGAATAGAGACCTATGTTTCTATGGAATGCAAGTAAGAGGAAGTCAGTGATGCAATTTGGCTAAGCCTCAGTTTTCCCCTGAGAGGTGGGGATGGTGATACCTGTGCCAGCCTGGGCTCCCCAGATGGCTGTCTCCAAGCAGGTTGGCAGGAAGTGTCTGAGTGAGTGCTCTTGGGCTCACAGTGTGTGGGTGGAGTGCAGGCACAGGCTTGGGTGGCAAAGCAGTCACAGGATGCCGCAGTTGATCCTGAACGAGCCTTAGAGCTGGAGTGATACAGCAGAGAGGCCCCAAGTTGACTCAAGGGTACGGGGTCTTTTTTCCTTTCTTCAAATCGAGGAGACTCCTGACAAGACTGGCTGGCTGCTGGCACTCCCAGCAGGTGGGGACGAGCTCTTTGATCTTGTAGAAATAGAGTCCCAGCAATGCAGCCAGTGCCTGAGCCACTCAGAGGACCTACCAGAGTAGGACCCCAGGAAGTGGCAATTTAAAAGAGGGAGGCTGTGTTTGTTTCCTGAGAGTTGTTTAGCTTTATGGGCCTGTTATAAATATTTCAAAATACAGTCAGCTCTCCAAATCCATGGAATCTGTATCCATAGATTGAACCAGCCATGGTGGGGGGAAAAGAAGAAGACCATAGAAAGTTTCAAAAACCAGAAAGAAAGGCTTAAACTTGTCATGCACTGAGCACACACCAAACCCGTGTGCATGCAGTGTGGTGTAGCACACCCTGCTGCAGCCTCTGTATTGCACAGAGCTCCAGCTGTCTCCAGCAGTGCTTGAGCACTGCCCACCTCCCACGTTGTTCATGGACTTGGTATTTAGGCCCATGATGGCTGTGTCTGTGCTGAATATGCACAGCCTCTTTTCTTCTCATTATCCCCTGAATAACGCAATGGAATAACTATTTATATCATATATACATTGTATTAGGTATTATAAGTAACCTAGAGATGGTTTCAAGAATGCAGATGCTTTGCCATTTTATATAAGGGACTTGAGCAGCTGTAGATTTTGGTATCCACAAGGGTCCTACAACCCAAACCCCTCAGATACCCCAGGGCCTTTGCACTGAGTTATATCTCCACCCCCTTTTCTTTATATTGAGACAGGGTCTCATTAAGTCACTGAGTTGTCCAGGTTGGACTCAAACTTGCACTCTTCCTGCCTCAGCCTTCTGGAGTGCTGGGACTGCAAACGAGTGCCACTGTGTCTGTCTAATGATGCCAGAGGATCTTGGGATGAGAATCAAGCCAGCCTACCAGAGGATGCCAGAGGATCCATCTGGCTTCATGGTGGGCGTGTGGATGAGGCGGTGCCTCCTGGCTTTGCACTTTACTTTGCTACCCTTGTTGTTTTAGAAGGGCAGCTCCTATTTCTCACAGCAGCTCTCTGGGGCAAACACCATGACTTATTTCCACGTTACAGATGAATAAACTGAGGCACAGAGTAATGTTCTCAGCCCACAACTGGGAAGGGGTGGAGTTGGGGTTGGAGCTCAAGCTGTATCCCTGGGCCAATGCCGTCAGTGACTTACGTGTTCATGGACCTGATTAGTTATTTGAAATGAGTGGCAGTATAAGCAGGTGTTTATGAGTTTTACCTGGAGATGAGACTGAGTGCAGGGACCAGAAACCTAAGCAGGGTTGAGCATGCTACCACGAATTTGTTACGGGGCTCCCAGGCACCTCGCGAGGCCAGGTTCAGGAGGCACAGCTGAGTCCCCTGGTTTTGCCTCTTCTGCCCAGCACACACCCACTCTGTCCTTCATCACTGCCGCGTGCCCTTCCTGTCTATCCTCATCTCTGGCTTCTGTCTGAATACCAGCTATTTCCACATCTGTACCTGCACACACAGGCTCCGTCCACTCTGCTGCTAGCCACAGCCCTCCTGACCCTGTTGCAGGCAGGGGCCTGAAGCACATGGCATCCCTGGGTTGCCCAAGAGTCTGGGAGGGAGCTGAGAGAGAGAGTTCTCCAAAGCCAACTGGACAGAGCCCTGGGAGGCAGCATCCTTAAGATTAAGGCCCAACTCCCTTGCCATGTAGATTTTATCCCCCCGCTATGGATGAGGAACTGAGGCTCAGGGAGCAGGGTGTGTCTAGCTGTGGAGGCTGGGCCTCTTCTACCACCCACTGTGGCTTTCAGCTCTTGTCACTGGAAGCAGCCTACTTGGCTTTAGCTGGTGATGGGGCAGAACAGACACACAGCTCAGGGCAGCACATCACTCCTGGGGCTTGGGGTCTCCTCAGGCCCTTGGTGCTGCAGGCGAGCCTGGCATCCAGACCATCAGGGTGTGCTGGGTCTCCTTGGAGGGGTCCAACCCCCGCTAGGGGTCACTAACTTGCCCCTTCGTTTTTCTCTCCTGAAGCCGAGTGTTCAAGACAGACATGGAGCTGGAGGTTTTGCGCTACACCAATCGTATCTCCAGTGAGGCCCACAGGGAGGTGAGTTGTCGCTGGCGGTGGCTGGGCAGGCAGCATTGCTGCATGTGGGGCACGAGAATGGCATGGGAATGAGTGGGCAAGGCTGGAGCACGTGAGAGGGAGGGCCATGTGAGAGGCAGAAGTTGCACACATGACAGCTTTTTCCTAATGGGCACAGGGCAGGGACAGGAGAGGCTTGGCCCTTGCTGTTCACTTTAAGGCACCTCACCTTCATGAGAGTAGCAGACACTAATCCTCAAGGACTTTGCCTTCCAAGGGTCCCTAGTTCCAGGAGTGTAGGGCTCTCCTTTCTGATATCTTGGCAGTTTCTAGCTCCTTTTAAAGCACGCTTTGTCCTTAATTAATCCCAGCACACTTATTACCACCATCGGTTTTCTGAATACATCTTCTCATGAGTTTTTCTAAATCACTCACTTTACAGAGGAATGAAGCCAAATAAGGAAGTTTACTTTTTAATGCCAGTGTGGTGCCTGAGATAGCTCAGTTCCTGGGATAGCCCAATGCCTGTTCTGGAACCTTCAGGGCTTTGTATTAGGAAATAGACAAAGGTGACTGATGGCTGTGTAATTTCTTCTATGAGTTAATTTTCTGTTGAATAAAAGTCAGGCAAAGGAAACCTTTAGAAATAGTCGTGACCACTTTCTTAGCATTGGGTGTTTACCAGACACATCTTGGTCAAATCTTCGCAGTGCCCACCCAGCCTGCCTGCTGCCTTTAAGCTGTAGCTCAGAGCTTGGCGTTTATCGGCTTCCAAATGGAAGTGCTCCATAGTGGTTTAAATAAACTGTAGATTCTGGAGCATTTAAAAGCTCCAATTTGTCACATTTCTGTACCACAGTGTGCACATATCATTCCCCCTTTTTTCTTTAAGAAGTGCTTCGTTTGCTGAAGTTCTATACATTATTTATAAGGCTGTGTTACTTATCTGCTTAATACAAATGTCTTTGCTTAATATCCGTCCTCCAGGTAATGAAGGCTATAAAAGTGGGAATGAAAGAATATGAGATGGAAAGGTAAGCTGTGTCTCTCTGGGTAAAGATTAAAATGTAAAAAACAGTGATTTATGTTCCCTGAGCAAGTAACAGAAGAGACTCCACAGTGCTGCACACAGATTGAATAGGGATTAGGGGCCAGCTTTGGGGTCCTGGGCAGAGATTATTTTTCTTCTGCCTGTGGCCACCTCCCTGGCTCTTGGCAGAGTGTTTGATGGTAATGGTCATTGATTGCTTTTCTGGGTGGTTTAGCACCCCATCATTCCAGTTTTGGACTTTGTTTCTGCAATTTGCAAGAAACTTTACCAAATAGCTGCTATTGTGAGTCTGAAAGCCACTAGTAAAACAGCTTGCCATTTTTATGTGTAAACACCACCATTATGTCTGCGGTGCTTGAAGGACTGGGTGGAAGGGGGTGTTAAGTGGATCGTAAAGAGCTCTGAAGAAATCCATTGGCCTTTGGCTCTAATTAGGCCTACAGCGAACCAGTGCACCCAGGGGTGCTGCTGCCTGAGGCTGGCCTTCCCTGGTGGGAGTGGCTGCCAGCTCAGCCTGCTCCAGGACCCAGGGGTCATCAGACTTCCACCCGCAGTGCCCCATTCCCCTATTTCTTGGATCTCGCCACTGACCACACCACCCAGAAGCTCTAGGGAGTGGACCCTGAAGAGCTGCTACTCCACCTCCTTGTGTCTGGCTTTGTAAGAGTTTGATTGCTGCCACCTCCCCACCTTGCAGGGTTCAAGTGTACCCCAGGTGCTCTCAGGGCCTGATCCATGCACAGCTGGCTCTGGGGGATGCTGGTTCTGTGTGCCCCGCTGTTACGGTACTGATGTGGTTTATCCCCAGTAGCTCACATGTTGGAAGCTTGGACCTCAGGGTAATGATGTGAGAGGTGGTGGGATCTTTAGTGAGGGCCTAGTCTTTGGGTCTTTGGGGGTCTTGCTGTGAGGATTAAGGTTGATCCTGTGGGGCCCTGAGGTAGTTTTTGTGATAAAAGCAGTGAGCCTGGCCGTATGCAGCTCTGCGGGATTCTCTCTGGAGCTGTGATCTCTTGTTCTCCTACATGACGCTGTCTACTGTTAGGCCCTCTCCAGAGACCAAACCAATGGGCTGCCTGACCTTGAATTTTCAGCCTCCAAAACTGAGCTAGACAAACTTTATAAAGTAGACTACTGCGGGTATTTTGTTACAGTAACAAAGAACAGACTCATATATTCTCCTGACCCTTCTGGCCTGCCTGCTGCATCAGTATGGGGATCAGGCCCAAAATATATGTGGGGTCATCAGCGTGTACACCAGCATCCATATGGCTGTGGCTTGGAGATGAGAGTCTTTTTTGAGTCTTCCCTGAAAGGAATTCTGATCATTGAGCCTCTGTATTTCTCCCTTCTTTCCCTGGCAGTACAAGGTTAAAATGGCCTTGCCCTGCTACTGTGGCATCTGGAGGGTCCATGTAACAAGTGTCCCTCAGAATTCCAGCTGTATCAGGCTGGGGAGGATGGGGAAAGGCCTGCAGAGCTGCCCAGCTTTTGCCCCTGTGAGGGCTACTGCAGTGTTGTCTGTGGGGTCTGGAACTCCCAGGGTCTCAGCCTCCTTGAGGAGATGGGAAGAGTATTGTGGGGTCACCGCAGGGGCTCAGATTGGCACCACCCCTGAAAGCTGTTCCCAGCTGAGGTGACTCAGTGACCCACAGCTGATGCCTCAAATAAAAATAACAAGAGATTGAAACAAGAATAGCTTGTCGCAGTGTGGAGCTCTGGCCTCTGCTGCATGCTGGCAGCCTCATGCCCTGAGCTGCAGGGGGCCCAGCTTTGAGTGGCTCCTGGAAGGGCCCTGAGCTGCCTCCTGCCATAGTGTCCCTGAGCCCAACCTCACTGCAGCCTGTGGACAGGGCCATGTGGGCTGTGGGTCGGGGGCCTTTCCAACCCCCACCCCATACCCTGCCCAGGAAATGGAGGAGGTCTTTTTTTTTTCTTTTACTGGGAAATTTCAAAATTAGAATAGTATCAGGGGTTTTTTGTTTTTTTTGTTTTTTTTTTTTTTTTAGTTTTGCTTTGCTGGAATTTTTTTTTTTGTTTGTTTGTTTGTTTGTGATGTTGGAAAGGAATTTTATTGATCAGGCTTCTTGGTTACAGACAAGTCCACTTAGACTTGCATTTTATTCGTTTTTTGTGGTGCTGGGGAGTGAACCCAGGGCCTTGTGCATGCAAGGCAAGAACTCTATCACTGAGCCACATCCTCAGCCCTGCTGGAATGTTTTAAAACTGGATCTCAGATATCATTATGTCATTTCACTTGTAAATACTTCAGCAGGTATCTCAATTGATGAGAGCATTTTCCCCTTTATATAACACCCTGCCATTATCACATCTAACCAAATTAACAATACAGCTGAGATTCAGTCAAGCATGGATTGGAAATATTTGTAAAAAAAAAAATTACAACTGTCTGAACATGTACAGACTTTTTTTCATGTCATCACTGTCTAAATCATGTGGTAGAATAGCTGTTTACTTTGTACTAGGGATTAGAAGCAACTTCAGGATGATTTGAAGTATGTGGGAGGCTGCAGATAGTTTATAGGCAAATAATGAGCCATTTTATACAAGGGAGTTCAGGATTTTTTGTTGTTGTTGTCTTTTTTTGAGACAGGGTCTCCCTCTGCAGTTCAGGCTGGCCTTGAGCTCACTTTGTAGCCCATGCTGGTCTCAAACTCGCAAGGATCCTCCTGCCTCAGCCTCCCGAGTGCTGGGATTACAGGCATGCACCACCACACCCGGCAGTTCAGCAGGATTTTGGTCTCTGCAGGAGGTCCTGAAATTAACCCCCTTTTGACACAGAAGGATGACTATAATCCCTATTACCAATATTTAGTCTATATTGGCCAAAAACTATCCTTTTGGAGTAGATATGTTCAAGCTGGGACTCAAACAAAAGCTACATGTTGCGGATGGCTGCTGTTCGAGCGGGAGTCCTTGGCGCACTGAACTCTGGGGAGAGCTTACCTTCGTCTTCCCATGGCTCCTTTCCCTGCGTCCCCATGAGGCTGCCTTTTCTGTGGACCAGGTGGCCTGAAGCTGGAGAATAGCCAGGAGAGCACCCTGGGAGGCCTGAAAGTGTGAGCGGCTGTCCCAGGCTGCTGGGTGGGCGGGTTCAGTGTGATGGGTTGGCTGTGTTCATGCTTATGCCCCTGCTGTATGCCGTGCCCGTCTGGAGGGGAAGCAGTGCCTGTCTGTGGGCCTCAGCCAGCTGGGAGCCATCAGATCCCTGGGTCCCTAGGAGGGGAGAGCTTAGACAGAGGTGGGGTGAGGGGGCAGGACGAGAATGGGTTCTGCCCCAGGGAAAATAGAGGCAGAGATGCAAGACCTAGAGATGGAGGAGCCTGTTCCTAAGGGACGGGTGAGGCAGAGTGTCACCTCCAAAGGTGGTGGGGAGATGGTTGTTCATGAATGTCACCATGCCTTGGGGTGGCCCTGGCTAGATTGAGGAGGGCACACCTCCACTCGGCCTAGGAAGCCATGTACAGCCTGAGGCAGGCTGACTACCTTGACCCCCATCATTCTGGACACATCTCTCTGCGTGTCACTGCTGCGTCACTCTGTGGTGTCCTTTGCATCTGTGTCCACAGGGGCCCGGAATCTTCCTCGCAGGAGCCACACCTCATCCATCTGCCCAGTGACTAACCCACAGCTGGTGGGTTCCATGAATGGATGGAAGGGAGGAGAAAAGGGCTTAAACTGTTTTTCTGCCATCCTCTATGTCCCTGGGGACTTCAGAATTGTTCTCTGAACTGGTTGGGAATAAAAGTCTTCTAAAGCATGTGATGGTTACCCAGAGAGCGTGGCCCTTTACCACGGGCTGGCCTGCTGCCCGGGAAGGTCAGGGTGGCCAGACTGCTGTGCAGACTGTGGACTCACAGGTAAAAGGAAGCAAGCTGTGCTTTTGTGTGCATTGGTGGGGCACGCTGTACGCATGGCGGTTGTCCCCAAGACCTGCTGGACCTTCTCTGGGGTATGACCAGCTCCAGCCCCACTGAGGGGCCGGACAAGAGGGGTCAGGAGTCTTGCAAGTCACAGCAGGGCACAGGGACACCACCAAGACCCTGTGCTCAGATTCAGAGATGCTGGCCAGGAGACCCCATTCTAAATCTAGCTTTTTATTATTCTTATTAATTATCAGAGATTTGTTCTATAATCTTGAGAGCATGTTGAAAAAAAAAAGTAAGCTAGCTGATGACATTTATGAAGTCACCCCCTGCTCCGTGCTGTGCCTGTGAGCGAGGTTTAAGAGGAAATGAAAACCATTTTCTGAAATGGAGGTGTAGTAAATTGTGTTAAACCAATAAGACATTAATGTTTGGGCAAATCAGACTCTAACAGCATCTGACTGCAGGCCCAATCAGGCAGTTCGTTTTACCGCTTCACATTATTTAATGTTAGTGGCGTAACCAGCTTGTAGCTGGCTGGCATGGGGCTGGCAGCTGAATCAATTACCTGCAAACACTAATTTAGAGCATGCTCAATTGGCTGTGTAAGCAGGTCCTGGTTCACGTTTGCCACAAGGAGATTAATAACTTGATGTGTTTGACAGCCTGCGACCTTAATTGAAATTACGCTGTCTCTCTATCCAAGCGGTGAATGGGACACTTTGGGCCCTCCTGTGATGGCTTGAGCTGTGGGGTGGGGAGTCATGTAAGTCATTTAAAAGACTGAGGGTCTGTGAGGTGTCATAGGGTCAGCGTGGCCTCGTCCTCCTCCCCTGGCAAACGTTTGACCCTGTCTCAGTCCTGAGACAAGGCCTGGGTTTTTTCCAGACTGTCACAGCAACAGCCCATAATAGTAGCTTCCTGTTTCCTTTCAGTCCTTTGTTAATGGAGAACTTTTCCAGCTGTGCAGCTTTTTTTTATTATTATTAAAGGTTTTACTGCTTTTTCCTGCCCTTTGGGCAGATGGAGTGAGTCACAATTCTGTGTGTTCAGTGTCCCTGTTGTGTCTAGGTGGGGGTGGGGTGGAGACGTGCGCCTACACTATACATACTATACCATACAACACACATTGTACACACACCATATACCCACCACACATACACGCACTGTACCCCACACACCACACACACATACATACACCACATACACTTATCATACATACACACGCCATATTCCCATGGCAAGTGCACATGGCATACACACACCACCCCTGCACATACCACATACCTGCCACACATGCACTGCACACATCACATTCCCCGCACACACCACACACACATGCACCATACCCCTGTACATTCTACACACCGCACACTTCCCACACCACACACACTTTCCTATGCATACCACACCCCTGTATATACCACACATATTCACAGACACCATGTACCACATGCTTACTATACCACCACATGTACAGCACACACCACATACACCACACACATGCTATACCCTCATACCTGTGTATACACCCACACCACACACCCTGAAAAGCCAGCCCCCAACCGCACACGTGGACTTTCCATCCAAGCCAAGAGGCACTGCTTAGTTGGCTGATCTGGTTTACCCAGAGCAGGCTGCAAACCCCTTGCCGTGTTCTTCTCTGTTTTTATGAAAGGTCTAGGACCAGTTCCTGT
>NW_004955468.1:3135908-3216098 GCF_000276665.1 Chinchilla lanigera | reverse complement strand
TCTCTCTCTCTCTCTCTCTCTCTCTCTCTCTCTCTCTCTCTCTCTCTCTCTCTCTCCAGTAAGGACAGTCAAGGGAGTGGGGGAGGCACTGCAGGACACAGGCTGACACAGCAGATGGGTCCTGTGGACCCCTGAGTGCCCCTCCCCCCAGCAAGCCCCTCTTCCCTGATGCAGGCACTGGCTCCTCTGTCAGGTCTCCTGCTCCCTGGGGGCCACAAGCCTTCCCAGACTGGTGCTCTCCTCTTCTTGTCTGTCCTTGTTTGTCTGTCCTTGCGTCTTGGCATACTGCCGTCATCTCTGAAGAACCACCTCTTTGTGCCCACATTACCCCCTCCTGTTCCTGCCTCCCGCTAAGCATGTGATCCGACCTGGCCCTGGGTGTCTGTCGCCACAGGCAGGGTGTCCATGTTTTGGTGGTGATGGATGTCACCAAGAGGTTCTGGAGATGCAGTTTCTGAATTTCAAGATAGTTGGGCATGGTTTGGCCTAATCTAGTCACATTAAGCCTGGGCATTAGTCTGAGTTTTCCCACCCCATAAAAGCTGCTGGACTTTCATTGGGGTCTTTCTGGCAGGTCTGGACCCTGGTGTGAGAATGGGTCCTTCACGAGTCTGGTCACTGCCTTTGACCAGGGCCCTGCACCATCCATGGCACATACAAGATCTCTCCATGGACCAAGTTGAGCCGTGAGAGCATACCACGGCCAGTTTGCAAAAGACAGCCCACTGAGACTATATGTGTGGGTGTGAAAAAAACCTTCTCTTGGCCTTGATGGCCTGGTGGGTTTCCTGCACTTCCTTGGCAGCCTACCACAAGAAGGCTCAGGAAACCCCTCTCAGTTTGGTGAGCTCTCCAGGAAAGCAGCCTTTTGAGTCTTGAACCCTGGCTGCCCACAACACTGGGCCTTTGACCCTTTCCAAGAGCCCTGGCTATCCTGGGGGGAGAATTCCTGAGTTCAGGCTTGCTTTACTCCGTCCTGGCAGAGCAGGTCCCATGCACCCACCCTCTGGGCTTTGACATCAGGATCTGATTGTAAAGTTCCACATACCACTCCAGTGGTTTTGTCTATTTATAGTATGCTGGGAACCTATTCTAGAAAACCCAACTAGGGCTTCCCAATGGCAGTCACGGTGGTTATGAGTCAAGATGGCTACCATCATGTCAAGTTAACTCCCTACATAAGAGTATGTTCTGTGCCTGAGCATAACTGATAAATGGATGTATTTAAGGTGTGAACCAGCCTGGTGTCCAGCCAGAAAGGGAGACAAAGAACCAGAGAGAAGGGCTTTCTGCAAATGTGTAACCTGGTTGATGCAGGCCCAGTTATGGCTTTGAGGGCAAAACCAGCGAAAGTAGATTTTGTCTTTTCAATACCAGAAAGTTGTCCTTCGAGAACCAAATTAGGTAACATGGTACCAGCAGGCGGCACCCTTACAGATTTTCCTCTAGTGCTTTATACTAACCTGGTTCAGTTTATTTTAGATAAATATTTATCATGGTTTTAAGAAAGTAGTGTTTTCTTCCTGGCTTGCTAGGAGATTTTATCAGGAAAAGATGTTGAATTTTATCAGCTGCCTTTTTAGCATCTCCCTTGGCCGTGTGTGTGTGTGTGTGTGTGTGTGTGTGTGTGTGTGTGTGTGTAGCAATTAATATACTTTTTATTTGAGAGCAGTTTTGGATCATGGAAAAGTTAAAGGAACGTTAGAGGGTTACACATAGCCTGCATCCATCATTCCCCACTGTTAATATTATTATAGAACTCATGAACAGCCTTGGTACATTATTTTTTTATTTTAAAAATTTAAAAACTGACAAAACAACAATGAAGACAAAATCAAAATGCAAAAACAACAAAAATGATACATGACCTCAAAACGAAATGATAGGAATTTACAGTGGTTCCTATATTACATACTGTTGTCTTCAACCAAGTTGCTCAGTCCACCAGACATAAGAATGTAAAACTGATCAAACAAAGACAGTAACAAGTAAACAAACAAACAAACACATTGGAAATGATGCAGAGCTTCTCCATACAAGATGGTAGGAGTTCAGCAATGGTTCTTATACTGCATATTGTTGTTTTCAGATCAGTCATTCTGATTACCAAATTCAAGTGTGCAAAATTGGTCAAGAAAAAAGAAAATTTTAAGCATTGACTGTTCCTTTCAATAAACTGCAGACATCAGCAATACCCCATTCCAGCTATCCTTATATATACATATAAATTTTGTTTTTCATTAAAAAACCAAAATAACGAAAACAAATACATAAACAGAACAGCATAGAGAACAATAAAAATGATACAGAATTTCAAAACATGGTGACAGGATATTAACAATGGTTGGTATATTACATAATTTCATCCTCAAAATGGTTGCACATATAACCAGTATAGGCGTGCGAGACTGATCAAACAATTAATTACACATTAACAGTTCCTTTCAATGGTACATTATTGTCTAACCCATACTTTACTCTAGTTTCCTTAGCTTTAACTCAGTGTCCTTTTTCAATTCCAGTCTCCCATCCAGGAGACCGTAACAAATCTGGTTGCTGTGCCTCCTTAGGCCTCTTTGGGCTGTGACACTTTCTCAGGCTTTCCTTTGTGAACCTTGATGGTTTGCAGGAGTCCTGCTTGGATAGCTTGAAGTAGGTCTTTCAGTTTTAATTTTTCTCGTGGCTAGACCGGGGCTTTGGGTGATTAGGAGGAAGATCACAGAGATAGAGAGTACCACTGCCATCACAGCATGTCAAGGGCACGTACTGGCAGTATAACACGTCCCTGTCATGTGGACCTTGATCACCCGGCTGAGGTGTGTTTATCTGGTTTCTTCACCAATACAACTGTTCCCTCCTCGCTTTCATACTGAACTGTCTGGAAGAAAGTCACTGTGCATACACCTACAGGTCAGAAGTAGGGAATTGTGTTCCTTGCCGTTGAGGGGAGTATCTACATATGTCAATTATAATTCTTTTATACAGGAGCTCTGTCTCTTCTTAACCATTTTTTATTAGTTCAGCTTTTTAAAAACATATCTGTATAGACCCATGGATATTTATTTTATACTTTGGGTTACAATCCAATCTTGTGCTATTTCTTTTGCTGCTCTAATCATTCTAACTTTGAGCACTGGGGGCTCTTTCATTTGGTTCCTGTGTCCCTTTCACGCACCCCCATCATTTTGCTTTCTCCGCATTTTCATCCTTTCTGGCACTGCAAAGTACTCCGGCCTCACTTTGCATTTTCCCTGCTCAAATACTAGAGGCAGACATTTCTCCAAGGAGCCCCGGTTCCTGCTCCTGGAAAATCATGCCAGCATTGGGCACTGGTGTACCTTAGATGAGTTTGATGGCCAGACTTCCTGCTGTGGAGCCAGTGTGGCACCCTGGCACGCATAGTACTTTGTCACGGTAGGTTACCGTGTTAATGAGCCAAAACAGGAGTCGGTGTTTTATAGTGGTTAACGAGTGTCCTGGCTTTGGGCCCCAGCCCTGCCACTTACCAACTCTGTGGCCTTGGGCAAATTGATGACACTGTATCCCAGTTTCCTCATCTGGGAAGAGGGGCACTAATAAAACTCCATACCATAGTTGGGAAGACTTGATGAGTTGATATATATGTATGAGGTGTGATCGAAAAAATACTATGTGTGTTCAGATTTTTAAAATCTTATTGCAGTAAAAGGCACATTGCCATTAATCCCCGATAAAATTCCTTCTCTTATTTTCAGCACACTTACCTATCATTTTTGCCACTTTCTGAAGCAGTTCTGGAAGTCCTTTTTCATGAGTGTCTTTAGTTATACTGTTTTGGCTTCCTCGGTGACCTGAATTGCTTCAAAACATTTTACCTTTTATGGTCATTTTGACTTTGGAGAAGAGCCAGAAGCCACACAGTACCAGATGCAGTCAACAAGGTGGATGAGGACACCCTGTAATGAGTTTAGGAGCCTGCCCGTCCTGCGGATGGCACTTAGCAGCATTCATTTTTATATCATACCTGGTAAAGACCCTCACAGAACAAGACTCGCAAAACTGCTTCAAGAAGTGGCAAAAATGATGTGGCAAGTGTGTCTGAAGCAAGGGGGAGTGTTTTGGGGGGAATTAATGGCCATGTCTTTTTGTGTTATAAAATTTTTTTATTTAAACGTTCACCTTGTGTTTCTGTCACCCCATGTATTTTACACAAGAACAGATAGAGCCAGGCATGGTGGTGCATGTCTGAAATCCAGCACTTGGGAGGCTGAGGCAGAAGGATCACTGTGAGTTCAAGGCCAACCTGGGCAACATAGTGAGACCCTGACTCAAACAAACAAATAACAACAAAAAAACCAGAATAGGTTTGACTTTTATTGAGCATCATAATGATGTTTGTTTTGTTGCTGGTCTTTCACTAGCATTTTATACAGGCTCAAAATGTGAGACTGAGTTATAAATGCTTTTTTTAAAAAACTCTCTTAGCCATATCTTGAGAACACCTGTTTTACAGTCATGTTTTGGGAAGCTCCCCACATTTTTCTGTTTCTGAATAATGTAGAAAGGATTGGGCCTGGCTGTTCTTGAAGATATAAAGAACTCCTTTGATACTATCAGAACCTTTTGTTTCCTGAGGAAAATCTGTTTGATCACTTTTCAGGTTTTCCTAGTAAGTTGCTTTATTCAAACTTTATCACTCTTAGAATCAATACAATATATATTCCAAAAACAGTTTGTTTTCAAAGAGGATTTTAAGTTACCAATTTTATTCTTTTAAGTTTTAAAAATATCTCTGTCTCCCTAATTGTACTTTTTCTCATCCCAATTATGTGTTCCTGTGCTTTCTCTATTGATTAGCATTGTAAGAATTTTATGTTTTATTGATCTTTTAGAAAATCTGTTCTTAAATTTATTTTTCAACTCTACTGTTTGTCTAGCTCATTGATTTCCAATTTTATTATTAACTTCCTAAAGCTTGTTCTGAACATCCATCTTTTAAGTTGTTTAGATGAATCTTAGTTCATTTTTTGGTTTCTGGGAATAAATAGATTTTGGCTCAATTGTTTTTGAGCACAGCCTTGGCTGTATCCTCAAAGTTTTGATTGATTTGTTATTTTGACCCAATAAATGAACTAATTCATTTCTAGGTTGATGTGGTCGGAGTTTTCTCGGTTAACTTTTTGCTATTAGTGATTTGATCACCATTTGTAGTTTGAAAATGTGGCCTGTGTAAATTTTGTCACTCTTTAAAATTTTTGTGGTCTATCTAAAAACACTTTGTCAATGCGTTTTTGACACTTTGACATACATTAATCAGGTCTATATCTTTTTCCACTTTTCTTCCCTGTCCGTTATTTTTATATATCTGCACCAAGATCAGGAGGGGTGGTTTTGTGAATTCTTGTTTGTGAATATTAATAGATTTTCTTTTATTCCCTTCCATGTTAAGCAGCATTTGAGTCTCCGCATTGGTGATTGTTACATTTCTATTATTTATTTTACCTTTTTGCATCTTACAAGAAACTTTTTAACCTGTTTAATCTATGTCTTGAAACTGAATTTGTCTCATTTTCATACTGCTATTAATATTTTGTTACATTTTTTGATAAATATTTGTTCATTTATTTTTAAGGTTTGTTGTTGGTTGCTTATAAGTTGGACTTTATTCCAGCTGAAATAGTCCTTAAATGGAGGGCTTACTTGTGTTAGGAGTGACATTTGCCTTTACTAGGATAAACAGTATATTTATTCTTTTGTATACAGTTACGTGTTACTTTTTGGTTCCTGGGTTTTTTCCTCCCATATATGGCTTTTAGTCTTTTTTCTCTTTTTTCAAAGTTTACAAAGTTTCTTTCACTGCCTTATGCATCCCATTTTTCTTGTAGAACCAACTTTAAATTAGGATTTAATGACCTATATTTCTCTATTGTCTACCTGCGTTTAAAAAAAAATTAGTATCAATTTGTTTCTTTAAAAATTAGAAATTTAGCACAGTCTTCTAATGATTTATCTCCTTTTCCCTTCTACCTTCAAGTTTTTAATCATATAACTTCTCTATCAGTTATTTCCACATTTGCATTGCATTATAATTTTAATCACGTCTTTAAGTATAGCATTGTCTTACTAAAGACCTCTATTTTGTACCATGTTTTTCTTTTCTTCATGTGCATGTACTTTAAGTTTTGACTCAATACTTTGAGTGCCTTACATGTGAGAGAGTCCTTTGCCACCTTCTACATAAATGATGGCTTAAATTTAGGGAATTGAATCTTTGTTCCCTAAGGCCAAATGTCTCAGGCAAATCATATTCTTTCTCTTCCTAGGGAACTTTTAAATTTTCTTGCCTGGATGCTTGTGTATGATTCTTTATTCTTGAGAATGAGTATATTTCCTGAGGATCTGTCTTGGTGCCATTGTGGTCTTGGGATGTACTTTGGGTGTCTGAATTCCATGTGTCAGCCGGTTGCGAGGACAAAGTGGAGGCAGGCTCCTTGAGGACAAGTACAAGCTGGGCCTTGGTTACCCTCCAAGTCCTTAACTAATTTTTGGTCCAGGTGGGTGCAGAGGAGCCAAAGGCTCAAGTGGCAAGATTCAGGTCAGGTGCATTTGGACGTAGGTCAGTGAAAGGTGGACAAGGAAACAGTCACACTTAACGCAGAGTCTAGACAAGGTGGGAGGAGGAAGCAGCTTGCTGGCAAGGCCATTTATGGGACAGGCTTGTGGAGTCAGGGGCCACTAGCAGTGCTCTTGTGACCACAGTGGATGAGCCAATAGCCATACCAAAGTGGGAATGGATCTGTGTTTTTTGTCTGTTGTCCCACTGGTCACTGCCCAGGGCAAGCATTTAGCCCCTTGTGTCATGGTATCAGAGACCTGTGACACAATTGTTTGTCATGTCGCCCTGGACAGATTCCACTCCCCACCTCTGTGGCTTCTCCCCCGTTATAGAAGGAAATATGATTGCCCCTGGAGTAAGAAGCCGTGCACTACAGCCTAGGGTTGTCCCTGTGAGTCCACGTGATGGCCCAGGATCTGTGTCTTTAACCTGAGCAGTGAAACCAGTCCTCACCCAGGGGCCTTCTTTGAATTCCTCTTATCACACATCGTAGCTTATGGATGGTGCTGGGGCTGTCATCTTTTCTGGCATAATTCTCACTTCTGCATGTACTTCCTGTAACCTTACACTTCCTCTGCTTTGCACTGACTGCATGTACTTGTAACTTGACGCCTTCTCCATCACAGCTATGCCTCTGCTCCCTTGATGTGCTCTCCTCTGAGGATTCTAAGAAACATAGGCTGGAGGCTGTAAGTTCCTCCCTGTTCCTGCAAGGATACGCACCCTCACTCCTCTGCACAGCTGCCTGAGAGCTTCGGATGGTCTCAGGACCCCTTTTGAAGGTAATCGGGTGCCGAAGAAAAGGAGAAGACACCTGGCGGGTGCTGTGCAAGGGGAGCCCCTGAGGAGCGGAGGACTGGGGTGAGCCGTCCTGGGGGTCCAGGCAGGCCACGCTCCTCTTTGTGAAAGGAGGAGGCATCTTCTCCACAGCGGGCTGGGTGCCTAGAGTTGGCTTTGTCCAAGTCTCCATTAACTGGCTGCCTTCCCTCCGGAGCCTCTGGGGGCCACAGTTCAGCCCTGTGTACCTCCCAAGGCTTCTCTGCCTGGTCAAGGCCTTAGTCGGGAGAAATTCCAAGAAGAATTTTCTAGCAAGACAAAGGCCAGAGTTTGTAAACTGCCAGCTTCTGGGCTCAGCCCAGTGCATAGGCAGTTTTATTTTGGCCCATGCAGTGGGGATTTTTTGTTGTTGTTTTGATTAATTTGAGTCAGTGATTAAAAATCAGATTTTCTTGGCCTTCCCTAGAAAATCTGCATAGCTAGTAACTGTGGGCTGGAATCCCACAGATCCACAGCCTGGAGGTGGCCGAGTAGTGTTTGGGCACACGCTGCAGGCCCCACCCCTCTTTGACACCTTCCCCAGCCCCGAGGCCACTTTCACCATGCTCAGGCTGCTGGTTCTTTCCTCGTGGAGAAAGATTTCCTATGCTAGTATTTCTGTGACAAGAGGAGGAAAGAGAGAGCCAGAAGGGCCATGTAATTCAAGAAAAGTGGGAGTGCTCTGGGGGGAAAAAGACTGTTTCTTCATGTTTTGTGTGCAAATACCTAGTCTGTTTGTCTTCTGCTAGAGGCCTTGAGGCCTCTGAGCTGGTCCTGCCCCACTCCCATCCCTTCCCTTTCTGACACATCCCTGAAAGAGCCCCCTGATAGACAGGAAGGGCATGGGGATGTGACACCCATGCCGGAGGGAGTCCTGTCCTATTCGTCTGACCATCAGAAAGCATTATGGCCCATCCTGGGGGCGTCCAGTGAGGAATTATTCCATAGGCAGTGATTTTGGTTTGGCTCCTGGAGCAGGCAGACAGCTGTGATTATGCTGCCAGGTTTGGTGCCGGTTTTTAGAAAATTCTCATCCAGACCTTTTACATGCTGGTGCAAAAGGACATTCCCTGTGGGAGCAATTATTCTGGGCCTGGAGTTTTTTCCTTCCTAGCTCTGAATTCTGTGGATGTCATGAAGGGTTTAACCCAAGAACTCTGAAAGGTGTTTCCGTCTCTGTGAGCAGGCGCATGTGCTCTTGAAAGCTGGAGGTTATTTATGATGGAGCCACAAAGGGGGCTCCCGCACTTAGAGGCCCAACAACAGGCCCTGCGTCCTGGGACTGTGAAGCCCCCAGGCTGGGCCCGCTTATGCCCTGCCCACACTCAGGCTCTGCGTTTAGCTCCCCTCATTCTGTGGCGTGGAGGGTGGGAAGTGCGGGCCTTGAGCCTCCTCCAGCAGCTGGCAAGCATGCGCCACAGCCTCCTGCTCCTGCGGCTACTTCATAGGAGAGGGCAGAGGAGTGCCCAGGCCAGAGTGGACAGTCAGGAGGCTGGCTCGCCTGCATCTTCCCGGTAGCTGCTCTTGGAGCTCTCATGTGGAATGCTGGACCCTGCTCTCTGTCATGCTGGGAGTGTGAAGAGACTCAGACGCCCAGGAGAGCAGCTGCTGGTGGCTGTTGGTGCCGTTCCATGTTGGTGACGGCCCTCAGCCCACAGAGCTGTACTGCCTGCAGTATCAGTGGTGTTTATTCCGTCTCAAGCTCGTCCATCGTCCATCGTCCATCATCCATCGTGCGTTGAGCACCTGCAGGAATCTGGCCCAGGGACCACGGGAAAGGGGTTTCTGCTGCTCGGGAACTCAGCCAGCTGCATGTGATGGCCACCCTTTTGTTAGACCAGCCTATTCTATGGGGGCAGAGCCCCAGGGTCCATGCCTGCACATCTCCTTCTGATCCTGCACTTGTGCCATGTGCTTTCTCCTGGGGCCACCCTCTGGGAGCCTGCCACACTGACACATATTGGTACCAGCTCTGTGGGTGCATTGTGACAGCACTCTGGGGTCCCCTGATTTGTGGGTGGTGTGTTTTGGCCTTTCCTGTGTCCGGGCCTGGAGGTGGGGCTGACCCCACAGCACAGCCTTTGGAGGAAGGACCATGGCTTGCTCCATTGGCTGTTGTAGGTGTTCTGGCCAGGACCAGCTCCGCTGTGGCACCCCAGCCTGAGGGCTTCTTGGTGCAGGGCTTTGTGGGTCCATTCCTGTCCACAGCGGATGCCTGGGTGGCTGGCTGGTTAGGTCAGAGCTTGGCTGGGCTTCTTCATTGCTGTTCTACTTTCTTATTCTTCATCCAAGCAGGAGAAGTAGGGATTGATGCCTTCTTGGGGCCAGCGGGTGGCTGGGAGATGAGCATATGGGCTTGACAGCAGGGGGCACATCAGAAAGCTATGGTCTCAGCCTAGGAGGGGAAAGGCCTGCCCACCCTGCGGTGGAGCAGGGAGTCTGGTGGCTGCGTAGCCTTCCTGCTGGGGTGAGGGCAGCAGCTGTGGCTGTGCCTGTGTCCTTTTGTGGGGCGGGTGTTCTTTGAAAAGTGTCACCAACCACGGGACTGGAGGGAGGTGGTGTCTGGGTGCACAGTGTGCAAATGGGGCACCTCATCCCCCCACCAGCCACGAACAGCTGGTGTGCGCCCCTGGGGCCTTGGTGACGTCATGTGATAAGTCATAGGCTTTGGCTATGGCGTGAGCACCAGGCCTAGATAAGCATCACCATCCCCCAGGTGAAAGGCGCCAGAGAGAGTGTCCTGGTGCCAGGTGAGTCAGCCCGGCAGCCAGTGTGGCCTGTCCAGTGAGAGCATGGTTAGTGCCTTTCTCCCTAAATTTGACTTAATGCAGAATCGGCTTCGGCAGTCCATCTATTTTCAGCATGAGCTGGAGTCTTTGAATCATTTATCTTGGCAGCTCTTCTTAAAGTGGGAGAAAGGTAGAAATTCATCTGGGAACGGAGAAAGGAGCCCGGAAGAAAGAAGTGTCTGGTGGCTGCCGTGATGGGTGGCGGGCCTGGAGATAGTGCTGGTGGCTCGGAGATCAAACAGCTGAGAAATGGTTTCCTAGGAAGAACTCGAGGAATTCTAAGTAGGTAATGAGAAGTGACTTTCTTTTGATTTATGGCAAGACTTGGCAATCAATCTATAATACTTTGAAGAGGAAAGAAACGAAATCTCTAACAGGTGCAGGGTCTCAGTGGTTTGGTCCAGCAGCCCTTTGTTGGGGGGATGGGCAGAACCCCAGCCAGGGGCGAGCAGGTCAGGGGGCTGCTTCTGAACTCTCGCATGATAATGCAGGCTTCTCCTCCAAGCCATGGCTTTGGGGAAGGGCTGCTCACGTCATCTCACTGGCCCCCACTGAGGGATTGGGTCTGACCTTGGTAGGACTGTCGTTGGAGACGAGATCATGGGTGATGCAGGCCCCGGTAGTTTGTGACTGCTGCCTCCCTGGTAGATCTGGACCTCTCTGTTACCCTCGGGCCTAAGGTGCCCGTGTTAGTCTGCTCAGGCTGCCATAGCAAAATACTGTAAATCCCCAACTTATGAGCAGGTTCCATTCCCAGAGAAGGTAAGCCGGATTTATTCGTGATCCTACTGAGTCTTACACAGTATACCTGTGAAAGTTTGCAGCTCAACTGTTTGTAAGGCGGGGACTGACTGTACCACAGACTGGGGGTGTAAACAACAGAAATATCTTTCTCATGGTTCTAGAAGCAGGGAATCCAGGAAGAGACTGCCAGCAGAGTTAGTTCACCAAGCCTCTCCCTGGCTTGTGGGTGGCCCTTTCTCACCTTCACCCCGCACAGCCTTGCCTCGCTGGGTAACAACATCACCGGTGTCTCTTTGTGTTCTGATTTCTAAGGACACCTGGATCCAGGCCCGTCCTAATTGCCTCCGGTTAGCTGACCTCTTTATAGCTCGAGTCTTTAAATACGGCAGCCTTAGGAGGTACTGGGGGTCAAGGCTCCCATGTATGAATTTGGGAGAACACAGCTCTGCCCGTAGCAGTGTTTCTGCTTCCGTAAGAAGCCCTGCCTAGCTCCCTGTCTGCCGGTCCACACTCACGGACTCAGCACTGCCTCCATCTGCAGGGCTAGACTGGCCTCGAGGGCTAGATATGTAGCTGGCATCCAGAGGGGAAGACAGACGGGCAGGAGAATTACACATAGTGATAAATTGTTGTCTGGGAAAATGAGGCTTCCCTCAAGCTGGTGCCCACAGGGGGCAAGGTCTAGCTTAGTACCCATCGCCTGGGGGGAAGTGAGGAAGCACACTGTGAGTGGGGCCTTGCAGGTGGGAGACGAGTGGGTGGCAGGGCCCCTCTCCGTGCAGTGCTCTCAGGTTCCTGTGAACTAAGACTGTGGCTTTGGGTGGTGAGGGGACAGAGGCTGGGGCAAGGAGGGAGGGGAGGAAGCTGTACGTGGGCCAGGCTGGCCAGCGTGGATGCAGGAAGAAAGCGTGGTCGGGATGTGAGTCAGGGTGGAGCTGAGAGGAAGGTGGAGTGGCTGTTAGGGCTGAGGGCAGCGGAGAAATAGTGGTGAGTTCTGACTGCTGGTGGTGTTGGACTAAGCTGTACAGACGGAGTCAGGCCTTGTCTGGAGAACACAGCCAGTCCTCTGCCAGGGAGGCTGGCCCGGAAGCTCCAGAGTGCTGGGTGCTCGGTGTGCTGGCCTCTGTCTCCTGCTTTCTGGTCACTAAATTTCCTGCTGAAATCACAGAGGCTGTGCCTTGGGTTGTGCTTGTAGAAGGCTCAAGGGTTTGAGAGGGAGAGATCACCAGGGCCCAGGGCCCAGAGCTGCACTTTCAGTGGCACCCCCGCCCTCAAAGGGCCTGTCTGTGTGTCCTGTCCCGGCCAGAAGAGAGCAAGTGAGCATGGGAGAATGAGCATGCATGTGCTACGTGCCAACATTTGTCCTGGGTCCTTTGCATATCTGTAATTGAGTGCAGAATCTGATCCATTGAATCCTGAAAACGCCCCTCTGAGTGCAGGGATCATCATTAAACTGATCTTATGAGTGAAGAAGGTGCGGGACACAGAGGCACGTAACTGTGTTACTTGTTAAGGCAGTGGGTTATGGATCATGACCTTGTTAAGAGTGAGGGAATGGGTATGAGGGCAGCGTAGTCCCAGCACTCTGGAGGCTGACGCAGGAGGATCACCCCAAGTTCCATGCCAGCCTGGAATACATAGCAAGACCCCGTCTCAAAACAAAAACCAGCCAAAACATGATGGCACACATCTATGAGCCCAACAATTTGGGAGGCTGAGGCAGGAGGGCTATATGTTCAAAGCCAGCCTGGGCAACTTAGTAAGACCCTGACTAAAAATAAGATAAAAAGGTCTGAGAATGTAGATTGCTCAGTGGTACAGCGCTTGTCTGGCATTTCTTAGGGACCCTCGTTTGTGTGTGTATGTGTCATTACTTCTTGGTAACTTTGTTATTTTGTTAGTAACTGGTCCAGTATGACACTGGCTAAGGTAGAGGTGGGGGGAGTCGAACCCTGAGAATTGGCCCCAGAAGCTGCATCCCACTTTTCCTCATAGAGAAGGGCCTTTTTTTGACTTGCAGGTTATCAGAAAAGCACAGTTATCTTTGGAGGAGTTCTTGCTTTAAATACACCTATACAAGGGCAAACACCGAATACATTGTAAATACATCATAAATTACTGTGACACACACCATAACGCCAGATTCGAGAGAATCTGGCCAGCTCTCAGTAAGGAAGAAGGCTCTGTCTTATGAAGCAGGAAGAGACTGCCTGACAAGAGGCAGGAGGCCCAGCTGCCCCCGACACCTCCCCCTACACACACTTGGTCAAGGCCACACGTGGCCAGGAAGGCAGGGAGCCAACCTCATCCTCCCTGCAGCCCTTCAGGACAACAGATCCAGAGCAAAGGCATGGACTGAGAAGTTGGTAGTACATGGGGTGGTCAGTGGTCAGTGGGCAGAGGTCAGCAGTAGGGCTGCCTGAAGTTCCAGGCTGTAGACAGTGCAGAGAGAAAACACACTGTGCTGCAGTGCCTAGGATGGGCTGACACACAAAAAATGCTCAATCAATGTCCCAGAGTGAAGAGGAGGAACAGGGCTGGGGAACGGGTACCTGCGCTCCTCACCCAGCTCTGGGGACACTCAGCCTCCTGGGCAGCATCAGAGCAAGGTGGCAGCCCCCTCAGCCTGCGCCCTCCTCCAGCACCAGGCTTCCTGGGGATGTGGTCACCGTCGGCCTGGTGGTTACTGAGGAATTACTCCCCGCAGCTGGGCTTGCAGATAAAGGGCGCATGTTGGTGTTGCAATGAGGCGAATGTGGCAATCGTTCCCAGGTGGTCCTGGGGCTAGGCGAGGGCCGACCTCACCAGAAGGATGTTGTATACCAGGGCGTGTTTCTGAAGATGCCATCTCAGAGGATCCTAGAGCCAGGCTGATCTGACTGGGCTTGGTGGGAGCAGCAGAAACCCGCTCCACCATCCCTTCAAGACTGAAGTGTCCAGCGTCATTTCCATATGTCACATAGGTGTAGCCAAAACCGACTAGGAATGATATTTTGCTAAAGTGTCCATTTCAGAGAGCACTGATTTGGTCATTTAGAGGTTCTCTCATAGCAGAGGCCTCTGGACTCCACCTGCTCCAGCCCAAGCAAGCTGAGTGTCCACCACCCAGCACCGTCCTAGGCAGTCAGACTTCTGTGGGCCTCTCAGGCCAGCCCATGGCCTTTCCACCTCCCCATGCTGGTTTAGTGGGTCACAGACATTTACTGAGGAATGACAGGTGCTAGGCCCTCTTCTAGGAGCTGGGGGAGACAAAACAAAGGAAGACCTGTCTGTAAAGCTCTAGATAGTAAACCTAATAAGTAAAGTATGTAGTGTATTCGATGGTGACAGATACAATGGACAAAAAAAGTAAAGAGGGGAACAATAACCAGGGGAGTATTGGGAGTTATTGGTAGCTAGAGCAGAGTGGTTTTGTTAGCCTTTTGTCACTATTACAAATACCTGACATAAACAGAAAACTTATTTTTTGGCTCACGGCTTTAAAGGGTCTAGTCCATAATCCATTGGTCCTGCTGCTTTGGGCCTATGACACATCATGGCAGGAGCATGTGGCTGAGTAAGCCCGTTCTCCTCGGGGCTGGGAAGCAAAAGGTGGAAAGATACTGAGGTCCCATATTTGCCTTTGAGAGTACAACCCCAGTGACTAGAAAACCTTCTACTAGGCCCCACCTCCTAAAAGTTCCACCACCTCCCAGTAGCACTGCCCTGGGGACCAAGCCTTTAATTTAGTATCTAGACTATGGGGGACACTCCAGATCAGAATATGGCTGCGATGTCAGAGGCCTTTTGTAGAGGGAACCCTAAGGGAGTGAATTGCCCTGGGCTATCAGAAGAGGATTAGCAAGAAATTTCCAGTTGTAATAAGGCAAGAGGACAGAGCAGAGCGGGAAGATGAGATCCAGGAGGCAAGGGGCTGAGCAGAGGAGGAACTCATGGAGGAGCCTCAGGACTGCTGAGCAATGCACACTGGGCACACAGGGTGAAGCAGGGAGGTGGTGAGGGGCCTCTGCAGTGGTGAGCGTCTCAGGAGGTGGAGCCAGCGCCACAGATCGTTAGCCCGGGGAGGGTCATATGAGAAGAGAATCTAAGAGGCATCAGGGATTCCGAGGTGAAGGGGAGAGAGGTGTCTGGGCCACCTGTGCCTGGGGGAAAGGTTCAGTTCTAATCCACGTCTTCCATCCTGTGGCATATCCCGCTGGAGGTCACTTAGAAATGTGATAAATGGCCCATTGCTATGTTTGAGGAAAAGCCAATATAAAACCATTATTGAAGAGCATTCCTTGGATTCATGTCTTGTAAAGTTTGGCATTTGCTCCAGGGAGTTTATGAAAGGCATTATTCAAGGTCCAAGGTGGCAACATCTTGGAGGTTGTGATCAGATTTAATTACAGACAGGCTGACAGTCCTTCATGAGATAGGGACAGCCCAGGGGCTGGAGATTTAGCTCAGTAACACAGTGCCTGCCTGGCAAGCACAAGGTCGTGAGTTCGATTCCTGGTACCGGAAAAAAAAAAAAAAAAAAAAAAGAGAGATAGGGACAGCCTGGCCAGTGCAGTGCTAGGCTAGGTGACCCACAGACACTTGAACTATCGTGATCATCGTTGGCCTGTTTTTTTTTTTTTGTTTATTTTTTTAACTCGGGGTCTCCTTTCCTGAGAGCCTGCAAGAAGCTAAAATAAATGACCAGGTCCTCAGGGCATTGCTGAGCAACACAGGCCGACTAAGCTGCTGGGGGTGCTCAGTGGGTACCTCATGCAGCTTCCACAGGAGGCCAAGCCGCTGGCATCCCCTGTCTACATGCACAGTGGGGGAGGCCTTTGCACCTACCCACCTACAGCAAGGAGCCCTCGGGAGGGAGGGCTGGAAGGTGCAGGACCCTGGTTCTGTCTGTGATCTCAGGGCTCTAGGTGCACATGAGATGTGCCAAAGTCATGCCAGCCCCAGCTGCATCACACATCTCTCATAAGCAGAAGCATATGGGGTAAAGGGACTGTCTGGTCTCAAGCAACCCCAGGGATCTTGACTATAGTCCAGGCACAGCCACTTCTGCCCAGCCAGGGAGGAGACCCACAGCACCAGCCTGTGTACATCTAGGATGCTCCCTTATTCGAAAGCATTCCAGTTGTTTCTGATATTTCTGTGAGACTTGAGAGTGACCACTCCTCAGCCTCACTCTGTCATGGGTTGTTCTGAGGTGCCATGGTTCTGCTCTAAGAAGGGCCACTAACATACGAAGAACAGTCTCCTCCCGGACAGTTGTGCCTAGGCCATTGGTAGAACCCTGCTGTCCCCGCCCCCATCACCCAAGGGTCACTCCAGTCCTGGGCCTAGCCAGCTGGACAGTGCAAGAGCTCACCCTCAGGCAAGGCTGGGGACATAGTGGGTTCTGGCTCAGGTCTTCCCTTACATATAGGGTGAAGGGCCCTGGAAAACTTCTGACCTGCCTGGTCCTTTGATGTCCTACAACTTCCATTTTCCAGCAGCCTCAGAGTCAGATAGGTCTGGCCCAGCAGAAGAAGGGGACACTGGGGAGGATTATAAGGTAGGTAAGGTTTCTCCTACTGAAGAGGGCACAGTGGGGACCCTGGTAGAGCAGCTCTCCAGGACACAGTGCCAGTCCTATGGGCTTATCCCGCCCTGGTTCCTGGGCACACCCCCGTCTCAGTGGTTGGTGAGATCCTTGGGGCTTGCATCTGGGCAGCGGGCCAGCCAGCAGGATTTGGAGAGTTATTTCCAGCTGTCCGGGAGAATCACCCATTGCTTTAATTCACTGTCTCGTATTTCAGAGTTAAGACACTTCATACATTATTCTTCCCGCATTCTCTTTTTCTTCCGCTTTCTTTGGCTGTGTGTGACTTGCCTATGGTTGGACACAGGCGTAGATATCAGACCCCACGTGTGATCAAGGCTTAGAACCTCACCTCCTCCAACAATGAGATTACATGATGGGAAGTGGCAAGAATCAGCGAGAAAACAGACCCCAGGCTGCACGTTCCATGCATCTTCAGAAATCACTGTCTGAGATATTTGTGACACCACCCCCCGCCTGAAGATTCTCCCCCGACATCCCCACTAGCTTACCTGTAGCAGGCAATTTGGTTGGATTTATTCCTATGGGCTCCATGCACTTAGCTGTTGAGAAAGATATTTGTCATTTTGCTATAAAACATCAAACACATTGTGACCTAAATGATTATGACAGCAGAAGGTTCAACCACAATCTAAAATTTTAGCGTTATTTATGACACTTAGAGGTCCGGTGCCTGCAGTGTCTCCTTAATCCAGTCTAAATCCAGAGCGCTGTCTCCCAGGCTTGCCCGTGAGTCTCCCAGGGCTGTTAATAACAGCTCTTCCAGGCGCCCTGTTTGCCCACGGAAAATCCATCTGAGGCTTTTGCATCTCATGTGGCTGTTAAAAATTGACATTTCTTTATTGATGTAACTGGTTGCTGCCAAATACTTGGGGACAAATAAAAGTGGCTGGACTCTAGACAAGCAGAGAACCATTTGTTCACAGAATTGCCGGCCAATTGATGTTGGCAGTTAAACAAGCTATCATTTGAAAGAATCTTGAAAGGAAGAACTCCACTCTTGTGAGACGGTAATATTCAGAGTCCTGTGCCAGGATCAGCCGAAACGGCCTTTCTGAGGGTCAGAGCCCAGTGGCCGGCAGGTGCGTCCCTTCCCTTGGTTCCCAGCCCTGTTCCTAGAGGGGCCCGGCTCGGCCAGGTGCTGCTCCTCTCATACAGGGGCTTCTCTTGGCCTCTGCGTTTCCTACCTGCTTTGCACTCAGCTGGAGACTCCACCTTCTCCAGGAAGTTTTCTCTCAAGCCCAGTCCAAGGCTGTGCTCTCCTGGCCCCTGGCTTCTGCCTTGTATGCTCAGTGCTCTCACAGTTATGCAGGGAAGGCCCCGGGGGCCAGCTCTGCCCTGTTCATTCTGCCGTCACAGTGCTGCGCAGGTGGCGCACATTAGGCGTGCGATAGCGTTGCCCGTGCACGTGGTGAACACACCGCAGGGGCTCCAAGCACATGCAGAGTGGGCTGTGATAGCTGTCCCCATCAGATGCTTTCCAGGCTCCCCACCCCACCCGACCCTGGAAGCCCTGGCCGGGCCCTGGCTGTTGCTGCAAACGACTGCTGTGGGCCAGCAACAAGGGTGGGAAGATAGAGGCGGCAATAACATTGATTTTCCCGTAAAGGTGCGATCTGTGGTGTGAGAGCCTCTGGCAGTACCTCAGTCATCCTCTCTGACAAGCCCCGTGTCCTTCTCAGGAGTGTGGGGAGGCCTCTGGGGTGACGCCTGCCCAGTGGGCACCCCGCTCATGGCCCACAGCTGTGCCGCAGTGGGGCGGGTGCCCCTGGGCCAGGCAGGTGCACCCTGAGGAAGGCAGCCTGTGGAGCCCCACCCCCTCCATCCCCCTCCTCTTCACCTCGCTTCCTAGTTGTCCCCCTCGCTCCGTCCTTCCCCTCCTCTGCTCTCCTTCCCCTTCCCCCTTTCCCTCCTCCACTCCCTTCTCCTTTTTCCTTCTCCCTCCTCTTCTTCACCTTCTTCCCTTCCTTCTGTCATCTCCCCTCCTCATGGCCAAAACCATCACCCTGAACCCAATGGGGGTGGGGGTGCTGCTGTGTTTTCAGTAGCTTGGCCCTGCCAAAAGCCATGCTGCGTCTTAGTTCCCAATGTGATGGTGTTGGTAGGCACTGGGGCATTTAAGAGGCATGAACACTTTTCTCCAGAGTGAGTAGTTACTTCTAGAGGGGGAGTTACGGAGTGTGACTGGTGTCTCCCTTTGCCCTTGGTCCTCACCTCTCAGCACTCTCAAATGTGCTCCCACCTTACGATGCCACCACCAGGCACTGAGGCATCCTGAGGCCCTGCGGGTGCAGCTTCCATGCTCTTGGACATCCAGAACTGAGATACATAAACCTCTTCTCTATAAATTGTGCAGCCTCAGGCATTTTGTTGTAGCAACAGAAAAAGGACCAAGACTAAGCAGAGAAGTGAGAGGGAGCTCTGGGTGGGTTTAAGCTCCAGCCCATCCAGTCTTCCCCCAGCCCACGCCTGCCTTTCATTCTTACTGTTTCCTGGAGGTGGCCTTCCTCCTCCAAGTCTGCACCACTTTCCTTCAGCATTTTCAGGGGAGCATTCAGTGTTGGGCCCCAGGAAGGAAGGACCCGGCAGAAGCCTGGTGGCAATGACAGCAGTCCAACCAGCATCAGGTCAGCAGGTGTCCTGGGGACTGGTTTCCATGAACCAGCAGGTGACACCACAGGAATGTGGTTGGAGATGTGCTTGGATGTAGGTGCTCAGGGAAGCTGTCTGCCTGTAGCCCTTGCAGATTCCTGCCGCTAAGATGCTGCAGAGAGTGAGATACGAGGGTGGTGCAAGTAACAGCTGGGACTCACACAGCCCATATGTGACCACAGCCACAGTGGAATCATTCCCGTTTTGCAGGTGACATGACCGGGACCAGAGAGGCACCAGGCAAGCCCTGCCTAAGGTTGAGGAAAGGAGTCAATTCTCTGGATGAAGGGGTTGTCCCCTGGGCAGACCTGGGCCTCAGCTGTCCTTTGTTCTGGGTTCTCACTGGCCAGGATAGGAGTTTGTGACCCCTCGCCCCCAGACCGCTTGTCCATTCTGAGGGACCCAAGCAGAAGAAGTGACAAGCGGGGCTGCCTGCTGAGACCATCGCCCCAGGGCCCTGCTTGGCCTCCACTTTGTGTTTTCCATTATGCTCATTACATTTATTATTCATAAACTGCTAAAACCAGCTTCGGGGGCCTCAATTTTCCAAGTCCCCAGGCTGTCACAGCTGAGGCTTCTCTCTGGCAGGCTCGCCCAGAGTCCCCTGCGATTTTTGAGTCGGGATCAGATGCGGGCACAGCCGAGGGGCCTCAGAGTTGGGAAATGAAAACAAAGGATTCCCCAGCGTGGTGGTTTTCTAGCAGCCTTGGGTGGCTGCTGCTTTTCTCTCCTCTGCCTGGAAATGTTGGCTGGATGAGGGAGGGTCACCCCAGCGGCCTCGCTTGGCCTCATCCTATTCCGGAGCGGGCCTTTGATCTTCCCAAGTTCTTGGGCCTAGGCCTGCGCCTTGGGCTCGGACCTGTGGAAGCGGGTGTCTTCCTCACTTCCTTCTGTCCAGGCTGTCCTCAGATGTTTGCGGCTTTCCAGTAGTTGGTAGCCCCCAAGGGCTCTTTCCTTCACTCTCAAAGCAGGGAGTGCCTAGGCCTGAGGATGGCTGGGCCTTGCGCCTGCCTGGCTGAGTTTCCTGCTGCTCCAGCTGACTTCTTTCTGGCCCTCTTCCCCGGGCCCAATGACCAATACCTGCTCACTGCCTTTCCCGGCCGCTTGCGGACACTCCCTGGTACCTGCTTTGGCTCCCAGGTGAATGAATTTTTACTCCTGCACCTATGACCAGGTTCCCATTTCTGTGAAATCTGTGCTTGTGGAGAATCTTTGCTTTTCCCACCCAGAGGCTAAGGGAAGGCCTAATGCACCCTTATGCCATTTCTGGTGGAGATGGCAGCAGCAGCCCCCAGGCCTGAGGATCTGCCCTGACACCGCCCACTCAGGTTCCAGCTTCTAGGTGATAGGCTTGAAGGCTTCTTCCTTACCAGGGAAAAGACCAAAAGCAAACAGGGGCGCGGGACGAATCCCCGGCAAACAGTTGCGCGTTGGCCAAAGCCAAGCATCCCATACCTCAGCTTCCCATGCCTGACATCCTCACCATCTCACTGAGCACCTAGCAGATGGGCTGAGCGATGCAGGCCCGTCAGCAGTGGGCGGGGAGATCATGGTGAGTTCACACAGAGAGCACCCTGAAAGTGAACGGTGTTGCTCTGCACTAGAATATTGGCCAAGAGTCAGCTCTTGCGAGCGTAAAGTCAAATAAAAGAAGCTGGATGCAAACGTGTCACCCCACAAAGTTCTCAAGCAGGCAGAACCCTGGCGAATGAGGAGCAGAGGGCTGGGGGAGGAGGCAGCAGAGGAGCCTGCTAGAAGGCAAGGAATGTTCTGAGACTAGGAATGGTCTAAAGGGTACGTTTGCAAAGTGTCCTCCATCTGGACACCTGAGAAGTGTGAGCTTTGCTGGATGTATGTTACATTTCAATAAATAAGTTTGAAAAAAAGTCTGACAAAGCAAGACAGACACAGCGCTGACAGTCTAGGCAGGAAGACTGACATCTCCCATCCTGAGTGATCCTCGTAACTTCTAAATTCACAGGCATCTCAGGAGCGAGGGCTGACACGGTGAAATGACCATTTGTGTGCTTTCTGAATTATCCTGTTGGCCAATGACAGGGGAAAAATGTAAAAGTTAAATGCAATTTAGGAAGTACTGCCTGGGCTGTCTGTTAGGCCATGGCCTGAATATTGAGTCTATTAGAAGCAATTATAAAAGGGACAGAGCTTCTTAATGTTTCTCGTTTGACAAGCAGGTTTTTAAATATGGGGCATTAGTTAATAAAAAGTCCCCAGAAGCCTATTGTAATATATTACCCAATTCCTAACCATTCATAGTCACTGGAATAGGTAAAAGCGGGATGTAAAATTAATATATAGTTATTATTAAAATTGCCTTATAAATTAGTTAAGGCCCCTGGAGGTACAAAGTAGGCATTATTATTCTGAGAGCATCTCAAGGGCTTTGCTGTACCCTGTGCGCTGGTAGAGCGGGAATGCCCCCTTTGAGGGCGGGCAGAGCTTGGGTCTAGGTTTAAGAATGAAACACCTGCTCACACTGCAAGAAGCAGGAGTCAGCAGCTGGGCTGGGGACATTTCATAAAGAAACTTAAGCCTCGATTATTGAGGTTTCCCCAGAGGCTGATATTCTGAGGCCTTGACGAGCACGTTCTGTGTTGGAGGTGAAGAACGCCAGGGAAGACACCTGTGTCTACACAACTTGGAGTTGGTTTAGGGTGACATGCAAGCATTTGTGTAGCTTCCGGGCCCCAGGGTTTATCAACTTGTCCCAGGCCCGGTAGAGTAGAAACGCTTTCCTTAAAAAGCTTTTACCCAGGAAAGGAAGGCAGAAGAGGGGGCGTGTTGCTATAGGCCAGCCACACCTGCAGGCTGAGACATCTGAAGGTGCTCTGAAAGGCCTGTGTGTGTTGGCTCAGGCCATGTCACAGCCACCATCTCCAGGATGTACATACGGGAAGTCCAGGAGCCCCAGTGTTCCCACCTTTGCCATGCAGCTGTGCATATAATTGGGGGATTTAGAAGCTGTGACTGGGAATCTGTTCAGTTCGGAGCTGTTTGCTGAATCTCAGTTTTCTGTCCCAGAGGACTTGACAAATATGATATTTTATACATTCTGGGTTATTTGTCCATTCCTGCCGCATCCATTGGTAGTGGCAGGCTCATTCCCTCAGAATGGCGGAGTCTTCCTGGACAGAGAAGCTTCCTGCTGCTCCCCGGGGAGGTAGATCGTGTGGGTTTCCCCAGTGACAGCACCAGAGGCACTTATGCTGTTTAATTGGGCCTTGCAGAGCTACAGTTCAGCCTGTCCTGTCCAGTTTACTGGTCTGCAGAGAGACCCTGAGCTGGCATTCTTTGCCTGGGGGTGGGCTCCTGCAGCCAGAGGAAGCAGGTTCCAACCAGTCTCGCCTCTCCAGCTTATACTGCACTACGGATACTTCCTTTTCAGACAGAGGTTTTTCAAAGAATCTAATTTCTAGAGAAGAAAGATAAGTGGGCTTTGAAAGCAGCACCGAGCAGACATTCTTGTGGCTTGGATTCTCCAAACGACACATCAAAGAGCCTTGCGTAATTTGTTTCTGCATCTACTGTTACAGTGGAGGAGAGGCAGGAGCTCTGGATGGAAGAAGGAATGGGCCCCCTGTCTTTCAAAAGCACGCACTTCCCTGGGGCCTCAGGCTTTAAGCAGCTCCCGTGATCCCTAGGCTGCTGAGGGCCACTTTGGGTTTAATCTTCCAGCTGTGATCAAGAGACCAAGAACCAGAAAAGCGAGGCCACCCAGAGTCTGAGCACCCATCTTCAGGCAGCAGTGCTGCAAACGGGTGTGAAGAGAGGCTGGGAGGAGAGGCTCTGAGGATGCTGTGCCTCCAGGGAAGGCCCTGGGCCTGGGTGGCCAAACACAGAGGTGCAAGTGCGAGATGGTTAAGGAGACACGATTACATGGATTTTAAATGTTTTGTTGCGGCAGAATCACAAGGGGAAAGCTTGTTGTGTTTTACATTCCCTCTCCCAGGGAAATTCCCTACAGAATTCTAAAATGAGAAGGATAGGACCCCAGCCCTGGCCTCCATGAGGACGCAAGGCATTCAGAGTTGGGGCGATCTGACTCCACCTTGAGGTTTCCTGATCTGGAGTCAGAAAGGAATTGAGCTTATGTTGCTTTTTTTAAAAAAATTTGCCCACAGGTGATGTAGAAAATATATCCATCTGTGGTCCCCACTGCCAGGCTGAAGGCCGAAGGTTTTTCAAGGTGCTCCGGGTGGGAGGCAGATAGCGTGCACTTGTGACCCCTTGTGGCAGCTTTACGGAGTCATCCTGGGCCTTGGCTGTACTCAAGGAGCTGAGCGGTGTGCTGGGCAAGGGCACCTGCGCTGGTGAGGCCAGGCTGGTGGGGTGGATCTGGTAGCTTTTATTTCTTTTAAAAAATATTTTGAAAATGAAAATAGCTTCACCCTGGTGAAAAGAATGTAATACCCACGCAGTAGGACATTCAGTTTGTTCAGAACATTATAAATAAGATATGAAAAAACCCGTGATCTAGAGGCTCACTCATCCCTGGGGCTTTAGCCAATAGGCTGCAAAACTCCCCCAGCGCATGGAGACAGACTTTGAACTGCTGGGTCATACTGGGTGGTTTGTTCCACCCGCATGCAGTAGAAACCTCTTCTGTGAACTGGGGCGCACCGTGGGGCCCTCCCTCAATCCACTTACCTAGCCTTTCGCCCAGAGAACCAAGGGGCTCTCGACTTCCCAGTGTGACTGACACAGTCAGCCCTATCTAGCCATCTCCTGGGGAAGGTCTAACTGATCATCTCTGGGATAAATTTCTGCAAATGGAGTTGCTGGAGAAAATTTCGAAGCGCAAAACCAAACTGCCTTCCAGAAAAGCTACCCTCTTATCGCTGTGGCTATTGCGAATGTGAGCAGGTACTTTGTGCTTCCTGGGGATTTTCTGAGTGGACCCAGTGAGGGGCACATAGCATCCTCTCTCCTTTATAGGATGTAGGCCAGGGACACTTTGAAGAACTCACTGAGACCCCACCACAGACAGATGGGTCCTAGAGGAGCCGGGTAACCTCTCTCCAGAAGCTACATCCCCAGCCACTGCTCTGGACACCCCATGACTGCCTGTGTGTCCTGTAGGGGCTCCGGTTAATGGTGTTGGTTCTATGATGACCCATCTTTACCAGTCTGTTAAAGGCAAAGTACTGCCACATCTGTACTGCTGCTTCTTTGATAACCGGTGCGGTTAAACCTCTTACATCGCCTTTTCTTAGGCATTTGTCTGTGTAGCTTGTCCATCCTTCGCCCCATTTACAATGAGGACACAGGGCTGGGAATTCAGCTCAGTGGTAGGATGCTTGTGTGGCAAGCTGGAAGCCCTGGGTTCGGTCCTCAGCACCAAAAAATTAAAAAGCTTAAAAAAAAAAAAACGAAAAGTACCATGGGGACATGTGTGTTCCACTTACTAATGTAAGAATACTTTTATAGTAGGGCTTTTCATGTTATTGTTCTATATGTTGAAAATATTTTAGTGTACTATATAGAAATTTGAAATAAATGTAAGTAGTTAAGTTGATCCTTTCCAGTATAGTTTATGTTTTTCCACTATTGCCACGTGTTCCACCTCAGTACAGTTCAGCTCTTTGTTTTCTGTTTTTATAATTTTATACAAAAATATTTTCTATGCAATTATGAAATATTTCAAAAACTGGTGTGGTATGTGTAATATACTATATCCATGCATCCACATGGTTTTTTTTTTAAAATATTTAACTCTTCATCTAAAAATGCACTTAAGAATAACACATAAGCACAAGTCTACAGCAACAGGCCAGATAAAAAAAAAGAAGCAATTTTCCTTTGCCCACAGAAGGCTGGAGAATCTTTCACTTTCCAGCTATACCCCCAGGTCTTACATGGTATCTTGATCCCAGAAGTAGATGAGACAGTAATTCAGGTTGCCAGGTGCGATGGCCCATGCCTGTAATCCCAGCCCTCGGGAGCCTGAAACACTGTGAGTTCAAGGCCAGTGTGGGCTATATAGTGAGTTCAAGACCAGCCTAAACTACAGAGCAAGACCCTGTCTCCCAAAAATAAGTAAAATAGAATAAAATTCAGATAAATTTCTGTATCTACTCTGCCTATGACCTGAGCAAGGAACTGTCTTTGCAGTCAGTATCTCCCACCTCCCTACCCTCCTTTTTTTCTTATACTTTTAAAATTTTTTGGCTGGTGCAATACTGACCCCTTCTTAGAAATGGCCACCACATCTTACCTACAGCCATAGGACCTAGCCAAATGAATGTGACTTTCTGCAGACTACTTTAGAATCCTTGCTAATATCAAGCCTCATTTGATTCTTAATCTGGGTTCTTGCACTAGTATAAAATGGGAGAGAGGTGAGATGTTTTGTTTCAGGAGAATAGTTTTAAGAGGATATTCTAACCTCCTGGATGCACGTTTTGAAGCATTTGTATCGGGACCAGGGGATGAAGGAAGAGGTATGGGTTTTTTTCTATCAGTGATCCTGTGAGGAGGCAGCTCTATTGCTCTTTAAGTTTCTCATAGATGTCCAACACAACTTGAATAGTATTGTGGGGAAGGGTAATGTGTAAGCATGCAATCTGATTTTTCTGCCCCTAAAAAAAATTACCCTAAAAAAATTAGTGGTTTACTTGTTGTCTGTGGAATAATGTCTTTCCCTACGGATTTAAAAATTCAGCATATTCTGAATTTCTACATGTATTAGCATAGGACAGCTTCTGCTGCAGTAACAATAAAAACTGAATTCTAAGTCGCTTAGCACAGTGAGGTTTATTTCGTGCTCTTTTGCAGCCTGGGGCTGGCATGTGGCTCCAGCATTACTCAGGGTGGCTTTTTGCCCACCTCTGTCCCCTCGAGAAGCGAGAGAAAACATAGAGAAATCTCACCCATTCTTAAAAATCACATGTGCAGGAAATGGCACGTTGTCACTTCCCCTCCTTCTCCTATTGGCGGAAAATAGTCACACAGTCCCAGCCTAACCTCAGAGGCTCAGAAATGTGCCCAGAAAAAGGCAATGGGGTGGGAAGCTTACAGCCAGATCTGTACCCAGGACTGCTGCTGGGCAGATGAAGTTAGCCATAATGCATGTAGATGTTTTGTTTTGTTTTGTTTTGTTTTGTTTTGTTTTGTTTTGTTTTGTTTTGTTTTGTTTTGAGACAAGGTCTCACTGTGCAGTTCAGGGTGGCCTTGAACTCACTATGTAACCCAGGCTGGCCTTGACCTCCTGCCTCAGCCTCCCCAGTGCTGGGAATGAATGTCGTTTTGATCATTTCGTGTGTTCAACCTGTTCTTCCTGCTGCCAGTCACCCTTCCGTCTGATGCTTACTGAGCACCTACTGTGTGCTCATCTCTGTGCCTAGCCTTGGCTGTGGGTTGACTTGGGCCTGGCTCTAGGAGTTCACTGCAAGGCTCATAGGGAAAACAGACAGTGCCATGGTTAGCCACACGCAGAGTAAAAGCTCTGTGGGCAGGAGTGGGGGCAGGGCTCACCCATGAAGGGCTTCAGGTGGTGTCAGGAGGGGGAGGTCACCTGAGGGAACCCAGGGAGGTTCCTGGAGAGGGTAATCAGGCCTGGTGTGTGGCTGGATGCTGGATGGTAATATCGCAGATGAACAGGAGGTAAGGTCCCTTCCTCCTGGCTCCTGAGACCCTTGGGAATTCCAGCTAATTGAGAATCTATTGAAACCCCTCCGTCCACCACCTCTTAGATGGGCTGTAGGCCAAGAAGGGACCTCGCTAAGGGCCAGGAGATAGATGAGGAAAGGGAGAAGTCAGGAGAGGCGTGCTAATCCTGGGAAGAGGTCCCGGTGGGGTGCTGGGGTATTGCCTGGAAGGGAGAGTTCCGGGAACGTTGGACAGGAGGGTGGGTGCCCGGGCTCCTCACAGTGCCCAGCAGAGCAGATGGGAAGACGTGGTTTACATGTGTGTGACTCCCTCTTCCTTGGCGTTTTGTAAGTTTTCTGGATTTGGGTGGGGGATGTGGTGGCTTGCGTGGGTCAGTTTGTGAGATGCTGTGGAGAGTGTGCCGGCCAGGAGTGGAGAAGTCTAGGGACTTCCCTGTCTTGTGGCCAGGCAGGAGGGCCCCAAACCCTCATCACATCACCGTGGCTCCTGCTGGAGCCGGATGCCTGTGGGGCCAGGGGTCAGGAGAGCACTTCCTCTGTCTGCCAGGATGAGACGTAGACTCCTTCGAGCATTTGTTCTACAAGGAAGAAATCCTGTTGTCTTCTGGCTTCAGTGAGCGGTGTTAGTACCATAAAGCAAGAATATGTAACTTTGCATCAATGAGCAAAGAATAATTAAAATATAATTAAAAGCATGACTTTTTCTAATTATTGGCTGTGTATAATGTGTATTTAAAAACAAGACATCTGCTCGGCTTCCTTTTGAATCCATCCAGCAACCAAGGGAAGGGAGGGTTTTAATTAAAAACGGATTGTTTCAAAAACAGCTTAATCATCCTGTCATCAGAGGACTTAGACCTTATTAATTAACTATTGATAAGTAGATTTAAGTTTAAAAATTTTTAAATTCGTGAGAGTAGTCTCTGGTATTCCCCCGTTAGGAATGTTTTCTAGAGCCTACTTCACGTGTTTGCGATGTTGGCAGAAGAAAGGTTCAAGGCAGTTAGCTCTCAGTCACCTCTGCCATGCTCTGTGGACCAAGTGGACGTCCCATCCCAGATCAGGGACCATGGTGGGGGCACCTGCAGATGGCCTCGTGCTCCCTCGCCCTGGAAAGTGACGTCTGCCCCCTGAGCATGTCCTCCCTGTTCTGAACTCTGGCTGAGCCCTCTCTGATGGGGTCTCTGGGGAACAGAGTCACCGAATATGCTGTGAACCTGCTTTTGAAAGTCCCCGGCCCCACCCTAGCCCTGGCAGCAGCAACTCCTCTTTTCAAAGCTGGTCGTTCTGTAGGGGCAGCGTGAGCACAGCCCTCATTTATCATCATAAGTGGATAAAGACTTGCAAAGTGATAATCGTATCCGTGTTGCTCCTTCAGCCAAGTGTGGCTAAACTAATGCTCTGAGATGTGAGCAAGGATGAGAAGGCTCATTAGAGGAGGCAGCGCACACGGGGTGGAAAGGGCCCTTCCCGCCCAGGACCCTCCCAGGCCTGGCCCTGCCGGAAGAGGCCTTGTCCCTCCTCCCGTGTGGGCTTTGTGGTTCCTGGATGCTTAAAGAATCTTTTCAAAGAAGAAACAGGCATTTTTCATAGTAACTGTGGCCTCACCCTCCTGGCTAGGTGACTAGTTCTCGCGGCCAGCAGGAGGTTGGGTATTCGGGCTGCCAGGGATGCGGTTCCTCCCGGGTCCCTCCAGTCTGGGGGTGGCCTGGCTTCCTGGTGCGCAGAGTCCGTGCTAACACCTTGAGCGGTTTACATGAATGCAAATGTGGTGGGTGTAGCGTCTGCTTCTCTTGCACCCCTTCTGCAGCGGCAGCTGGGAGGAAAGCTGTGGTCATGGGACCCAGAATATGGATCAGAATAACTGGGATGCAGTCGTGGAGGGGAAGCAGGGATTGCCCAGAGCTGGGGCTTGGCCTGGAGAGGGCGAGACTGTGCTTCAGAAAAGCATTAATCTAAAACAGCCTTCCCCAAGAGAGTTATTGCTGAGATGACATATTTGTGAAATATTTTTAAGATTAAAAGGCTGAGAAAGGAATTCGATCTTTAGAAATAAAGTAGCGCTAGACTCTTTCAAAGTGAAACAAACAACCTAGAAGGATTCAAAAAACAAAGTGCCTTCTTCCCTTACAAGGATGATTTAGGGCTCCTGAACTGACTGTACTGGGTAGTATCTGGGGCGCTGGTTTCCTGCAGGTTCAGTATTTCAGGAACATCTGTTTGGTGGAGGATCTCAGGTTTTGCTTCTCCACCTAGAGGGAGTAAGTGGAGTGTGAGAGCCTCCAAAGACCCTTCTAAGTGTGTGGGGGGCCCTGGCATGAGAGACGCTTTACAGCTGTGGACTTGGTGTAGCCAGGAGAGACGGTCAGAGCCTGCCAGCTTCAGCTCATGACCCAGCCTCGTGAGGGGCTTTTAAATGAAGCAGGTGGAAACCAGGTGTCCCAGCAGCTGGGACGCTGAGGCAAGAGGATCACAGGAAGTTTGAGGCCAGCCTGGACTGTATAATAAATTTAAAGCCAGCCTGAACTACATAGTGAAACTTGGGAGAGGGAGGGGGAGAGGAGGGGAGGGGAGGGGAGGGAGGGGAAGAGGGAGGAGGAAACATTGCTAGACTCCTGCCAGTGTTCCTGGCTGCAGAGAAGCGCTCACACCGAGTCTGCTCTTGTTACAGGAGCAGACCCTTATAAAGGCTTGACGTCTGCTTGCCCAAAGCCCTCAGCAGCTGAAGGAGGCTTCATTCCCTGACACTTCTCATCATCCCAGCTCCTGAGGGCTGAGGGGCCTTTTGTCCATGGGGTCCTCGTTGGCCTGGTGTCCCCAGGTGGGGGAGCTGGGGAAGGGAGCAGGCTTGGGCACAGGGAAGAACTCAGCTTCTGTTTGACTCATCCTCCTGGCTGCCAGACGGGAACTTGGGGAGAACCCCAGCCAAAGTCCTCCCGTCCAGAACTAAACCCAGGCTTTTTCTCAAAGAAACCCTAGAGTAGAATTCTCCAGCGTCAGCCATTCACATGACACTGTCATGGTCTCAGCCAAATCTGCATTCCACTTACGCTGTTATCTGCTTACTAGTTTTATTTAAGTTGACTCCTTTTTTTTCCATTAAAATATTTTTAAAAGAAAACCTTTTTACCCTTGTCCTGAGTGAAACCCTAAGTATATTTTGCCAATATAAATGGAAGGTAACATTTTAAAATAAACTCTTAATGCATGAAGTAAATATGTGGGTAAGAGCACGCATAATGTCGTGTCTTGGATTCTCATCATGCTTTTGGAAACCTTGGCTTAAAGGAAGCCTGTGCCCGCCCCCTCACCCCCAGTCACTTCCTGAAGGAGCTCCCTGTGTCTCTTGCTTTTCTCCTGGTGAGGGCAGAAGGTACGTATAGGTGTCTCTTAGTAATAAAATAACTTCTAGATTGTTTTAAACTAGGATCACCTCCCAACCTATAAAGAGCCTTTCTGCATCGCAGTCATGTGCTCTGAACCTCTCTGGGTGATTCCTTCAGCAGCCTGGTCCAGCTTAAAAATGGGAGTTTGAGGTTTTAAGACAGAGAAAGGTGTTATGGCTGCAGCTGGCATGACCAGTGAGATGGAGTCAGGTGTGATGAGATGTTGACCCCAGCATCAGGCAGAGAACAGTCAGAAAATTCACTTGTGTACATGCCTCTTCCAGGGCCTTCCAAGGCCAAGGCTGTCTCTGGATGTTCTCTGTTGCTGGGTGTCAGTCCCCAAAAGAGTCCTTATTGGCAGACCTAGAATGCCCCACTCAAGCCATGTGCTGTGGGATGTGAGTTTCTTCCTCCCGGATGTTGTCATCCTCCCAAGCACCTGCCCCAGGTGTCCTGTCCCTCTTTCTGATAATCAGTGAAGAAGGTACTGGAAAAGGGTTTGAACATGTCAATACTGGGGAGAGGGTGAACCTTGTCCTGGCCACCCCAGTGAGGGCAGGAGACAGTCCCTGTACAGGAGCTGCAAGCTACCTCATATGTAAAGGATTTTGTTTTGTTTTTGTTTTCTTGGTTCAGTGTCTCACTTTGTAGTGCAGGCTGGCCTTGAACTTGTTATGGAGACCAGGCTGGCTTTGAACTCACGGCGTCAGCCTCCCTAGTGCTGGAATTATAGGCTTGTGCCTGGTAGGAGTCATCTTTTAAGAAGACAGCTGCCTAGGCCATTGTGCAAGGGGCAGTTAGCAAAAAAATAAATGGTGCTCTACCTTGTGACTCCATCACAGTCACTCAAGGGTGATGGATAAAGTGTAAAATAGAAAACCCACAAAGATGATAGAATGTATATAATCATAGGGTAGGAAAAGGTTTATTAAATATGATGCCAAAAGAAAGAGCCATAAAAAAAACCACTAACACATGTGATCAATAAAAATGTAAATTATCTGTCTAGAAATGCCATAAAGAAAATTAAAGGGCAAAGGGGGAAACTTTTTAAATAGATGATAGCCCAAACCACTGGCGGGTATCCTTCATATATAAATCCCTCAAGGATCAATAAGAAAAAGATGGACATTTGCATTTTTCAAAAACGAACAAGCCATTCAGAAAGGAGTAAATATGAGGAATAAGCATGTCAGCATGTTCACACTGGCCAGTTCATCGGTGAAACAGTGAAATACTTGGCAGTTTGCCCACTGGATTCCCAGTCCTCTCAAGAGACAGGCCCTGAGGTGCACCATTCAAGACCGTAAACATCCGTATGAGTGTTCTGGGGTCCATTTTGCAAAACATGCCTTGAGACTGGAAAATGTGCACATGCTGAGTAACTCCACTTCTAGGAATTTCATCCGGTCGCAGTGAAAAAGCACATGGCCATGAATGCCCATCGTAACACGGAGGTGGAAGTAACCTAGGTATCGGCAGCATGAAACCCGTTAGGTAAATGGTAGGCCACAGCATACGCAGTTGTACTTATTCAGAGTTATTTAGTCACTCAGCAAAAATATACCAAAAACCTCCTGTTTGCCGAGCACCAGTCTGGGTTCTGGATGATACTACAGTGAACAGAACAGGTAAAACTCCAGCCTGAGGGTAGGCAGGGAGAGGGTGGGTGCATAGATGCATGCATGTAGGAACGGATGGTCAGTCAGATGGATAGGTAGATGGTAGATGATAGGGATGGGTACATGGATAGTCAGATAGACAGGTAGGTAGGTGGAGAGGGAGAGGTACAGAAATAGAAGACAAGGATGGATGGATGGTCCGGTGGGTATGTGGGTAGAGAAGTGAGAGATACAGAGATGATAAGGTTGGGTGGATGGATGGATGGATGGATGGATGGATGGATGGATGGATGGATGGATGGGAGGGCTAAAGCAGGAACAAGGTACCCTTTGGTACCCTGGGACTTGGGACAGGCCTCCCTGTGAAGGAGTCATTGGAGGAGAGATCTGAAATAGAGCAAGCCATTGGGGGGGCAGACCCTGTGGACAGAGAGAGTAGGGCTCATCCAGGGCCCCCAGTGGGAGCTCGCTTGACTGGTCAGGAGTAGTGAGGAGGTGTAGACTGGAAGACCAGATGAGATGGGGTGTGAGAGAGAGGTGGGCTGCTGGGAAGGCAGGTTGGGTGTGAGCGGGATAGTCCTGTGCTCCTACGTCAGTTCCAAAAGGATCCCTTGCCGAGCATACTGTGAAGGGGACAAGGGGTAAAGCAGGGAGGCCAGCCAGACCATTATCGCTAGCAGTCGAACAAGAGTAGGGGGTGGCCTGCTCTAGGGAGAGAGTAGTGGCAGTGGAGAGAAGTCACACAATTCTAGACATGGTAGCGGCATTGAAAATAAAAACAGTACAGACAGAGGAGGCCACGTCTCCTGACAAGGACCGTGTTCTTTCCTTAGCAGTGACCGCAGCAGAACTGGGTAGGGCTGTCTGCCCTTGCACACCTGTCTCAGCTCAGGTTGGGCCCCGTGCACAGGTGCGAAGTGAAGGAAACTATCAGACAGTGAACTAGTGGGCGTGACTACCTGGAAGGACTCACGGGCTTTCTTTACTAAAGCTGAGCCCACACAAAATCTTACGGCACTGCATTTCGACTCGGAGCTGTTTGCTCAGCAGAGATGTGTGAGTATGTACGTGCCCCCAAAAGACCATGTGAGATTTCCACAGCAGCGTTATTCATAATAGCTGGGATGTGCAAACAACCTGAACGTTCACTGACAGAAGAATGGGAAAGTACCCTGGGTTAAACTCACCCAGTGGAAAATGGAAACAGCAATTAGAGTGAACCAAGTAGGATCTGCCACCCACACGGATACCAAGCAGTGGAAGAGGCTAGACACAAAAGATAACATACTGACTGATCCCATTTACAGAAAGTTCAGAGATAGGCAAAATAAACGGTGGTGTTAGAAGTCAGGCTCCTCAGCTGACACAGTGGTTCATGTCTGTAAAATCCCAGTTCCGGGAGGCTGAGGCAGGAGGATCACAAATTTAAGCCACCCTGCGCAGTTTAGCAACTTAGCAAGAACATGTATCAAAATGAATTTTAAAAGGACTGGAAATGTTGCTCAGGGTAAAGGCTCTAGGTTCAATCTACAGTACTACAAAAAAAAAAAAAGTAGTAGTAGTCAGGCACTTATGAGAAGGAAGGCCTGCCTGGAGAGGGTGGGGGTACCTGGGGTGCTCAGTTGATGCCGGCTCACTGGTTAGTGTCCCTAGGATTTGGGTTCTTTCCTGTAATGTATGTCATATTTCAATAAAAAGGACACTTGAGAAAAAGTTTATAGCTAATTATTTTTTAAAATCTCTGTTTATGCAGTTTTTTAAAAAATGCCCGGAAGGATGTTGAACAAAATATTTGATAGAGGTTATCACTGGGTGATAAGATTATGGGTTGGGTTTTTTTTTTCCTGTGTATTTTCTAAGAATTTCTTGTGTAAGAATTTGTACAGTCTCTTCCGCATGTATATTTATATAATTTATTAGCAGTCTGCCACAGTCAGAGCATTGACAACTAAGGAGAAATGTTTTTTTTTTTTTCCAATAACTGATACTGAGGAACTCAGAAACACAGCCTAATCAAGCATGTCAGGAATAAAGGGGAAGATTTGTTAATTGAATGTCACGTTATGTCCTCAGTTATGCTTAATACAAGATAGGCAATTTAGAATTCCCAATTATCCAATTAAAATGCTAATTATCTCATACCTTGATAAGGCCTCTCTTGGAGAGAGGATGAGCCGCTTGCTTCTCTTTGTCTCTTCTCTCCTCGTCTTCTTACCATGACTGATGCAGTCTTTGCCGCTGCCCTTGCCTCTGGTTGGTGGGTCCTCCTCTTGCTGGACCGCTGCCTCCCAGCAGCCTCTGCTGGGGCACCAGCTGCTGCCTCCCCGTAGTCCATCAGGGGCCTGTTTGCCCTGGACTGGGTGTGACCAATTGTGTGTGCACAGCTGTTTCCGCTCAGCCGGGGCTCTGTGCACAGCTCAGAGGTCAGGGCCCTGGAAGGCGTTAGCATAGCGTCATCCACCTGCCGGGATTTACGGAGCACAAAACCTTCCCTGAGTGATCTCCTTCAGGCCTCACAGCAAAGCCCAGGTGGATGCTATTCCAGTCCCCACTTACCAAGGCTTCTGAGGCATCCCTATCAAGATCATAAGCTTTATGATCAGAAACCTCTCACAGGCCAGGCACGGTGGTGCACTCCTATAACCCAGCGCGCAGGGGGCGAAGGCAAGAGGATGGCAAGTTTGAGCCCAGCCTGGGCAACTTAGTGACTTAGCAAGACCCTGTCTCAAAATAAAAAATAAAAAAGGGCTGAGGATGTAGCTCAGTGCAGAGGTCCTAGGTTCAATCCCCAGTACAAAAACAAAAAGAAAAAAACCCTGAACAGGCTCCACACCTAAACCCAGATTCAGTAGCTTCTCTGACTAATATACATCATTGTGCTGAGCTGCAGCGTCCTCATCTGTGAAGTAGGAGAAACACTCCTTCCCCAAATGATTGTTATATGCAGATTGTTAAATGCAGAATGCTGCTGGGGGTTATTCTCTTTTTTCCATTAGGGTGGCCGTGTAACCTACCCAAAGTCTCAGTCAAATAGGCAGCAGGCCCTGGACTGGTACAGTCTGCAGAATTCTCAAACCCCTCTCATCTCTGCCTGCTCAGTGCCATCCCTTAGATCACAGGCACTGGTGGAGGATCCCCAGCGGGAGCTGGACAGTTGGGGCGAATACCCCGGGTGGGTGGCGGGGCCCAACGGGTCTTCTCTCATCTCGTTGACCACACAGAGCCAGGCCCTATATGCCTGGCCCCACACCCCCTGTAAGTGTGCTGGCTACACGTTGGAGGGTCTTGGTGGAAAGGTATTGCCCTGGTCAGGTTGTCTCAGCCTGAGGTTCCAGGACTAGGATGGGCACAGGAGGAGAGGGGAGTGAGGAAGCTCCAGGAGCATCCGGCAGCAAAGAGCTGCTGAAGGCAGAGATGCCACTGCGGGTCTCCTGAGTCCTCACTGCTGCCACATCATGCAGGCTGTACTGTGAGGCTGGCCGGCCCCCTGCTGGCACCAGTTTTATTAATAATGCGTGCATCGCTAGTTTTAGTGCAAGGCTTTAAGCCAGTCCCTTCTTGGTAATGAATAGTGTGAATACCATTTGCTTGTTTGAAACATACTCAGAACCCCCGTAGTGACTCATCCCTGACCTCCTCTGTGTCTGTCCTCACCTGGGGCCTGGGGAAGGGGAGGCCCCGGGCAGCCCCCGGGTCCACCCATCCCTGGGTCTGCCCTTCAGAAGCTTCTTGGAGAACATGTGTTAAAGGTACAGCCCTGGGCGGGTGGCTGCACCTACCAGGTAGCAGTTGCAAGGGTGGAGTGGGGCCCCTTTGCCAGGAGCCTTTGGACGACCGAAAAAGGATGGTGGCAGCTCCTCTCCCCTTCGCCTGGGAATTCAAGGATAATTTGGTACTTCCAGTTCCATGTGAGAGGAGTTTACCTCCTGCTGACTTTTCTGAGCAATTGGCTCTGTGTTCTCATAGCAGCTGCTTCTAATTTGGGAAAGCAAGAAATACTCCGGTTGGCTTTTAGATGAATCCCAGGGCTGCTGTCTTTAAGACTGTTTCTCTTCCTCTGAAAAGGATTTTTCTTTTAGTATCTAGATATTCAGAAAGCAGATCACATTCATTGGATAATTATGGTCATTTATACCCAGGAAATATCCCATGCACTAATTAAAAGTTACTCAGAGCAGGGCATTCATTGTGGTGCATGCCTATAATTCCAGACTCTGGTAAGGCTGAGGCAGGAGGATCACAGGTTTAAACCCAACATGAGAATTTAGTGACTTAGAATGATCCTGACTCAAAAATTTAAAAAGGACCAAGGATATAGTGCCATACAAAGGCCCTGGGTTTAATCCACAGTACTGCCAATAATAATAATAATTACTATTATTATTATTATGCAGTGCTGGGACAACTATACTTGGTACCATTACTTGGCTGAAAACGGCATGCAATGCTTAGTGCTCCCTACCCACCCCACTTATACACACTCAAGGCGCTGCCAATATCCTGAGGAGGTGAGACTCCTAGATCAGCTGTCCTTGAGAGCAGGGGCAGCCACAAAGGAATTAGTGGTCTGAGATGCCCCTTGTCAAACAGGAAGCCTATTCGTGTGCACTGGTCCCGGGGCTGGTACGCAGATCCACGCTCGCTCTGGTAAATGACGTAGACAGGCTGTGTGTGCATTGCCTGTGCCGGCGCCAGTGGAATTCTATGGAGAACTTGGCTGTCCTGGACCATGCAGTGGTGGGTGGTCCGGGCCTTGGATCTGTGCGGGTTCTGTCTGGTTTTCAAGGCTATTTCTAAAGCCCAGTGCTAGGTGCCCACAGCTTCCTCTCATGGCACCCGCAGGAGGGATCTGTGTCCCTGGACCCCCTTTGACAATGACAGTGGTGCCTGCCAGGTCCTGACATTGTGCTCATTGTGAGCCCGAAGCACAATGCCAAGTCACTATACTGACATGGCCGCTGTGGATGGGAGGTGCCATTATCATCCTTTTGTGCAGATGGGAAGACAGAGGCCAAGGCCATACTGCTGGCAAGTCACACAGCCAGGATTTGGCTTCCACGTCAGTGTTGAGCAGAATCTGAGGAGGCTGGGTATGTGGGGCCAAGAGCAGACTGCCCATTGTCCTGAGCACTCTGCTTGGCCACGTGGGCTCCGCCATCCCTACCTGTTTTCCCTTCCCTGCATCTGTTCCTGTCACTCTCCACCTCTTGGGGACCCAAGATCCTTCAAGGGCCAGCCTAGTGAATGATGTGACCGAAGCCACCTCTTTCTGCCACCTCATTGACTTCGTTGGCCCCAGCTACTGGTGCTCCCAGCTTGCACTGATTGCTTGGCCAACCCTTACTGCCCAGGCCAGCACTTCTGCTGTTATCTTGGGCAGCTAATGCATTTTATGGGGCAGTGGCTTATCTTCTTGTTAGACGATAAACCTCTGAGAGCAGGAGCTGGGCCTTGTGCCCAGGAACGCTCCACAGGCTGGATTTGTGGGCCCCAGGGGGAGGACCAGCGATGCTGTCCCTGGAGATGTGATTTGTGCAGATGTGGGCCTGGGCATTTGCAATCCTTGCCCCATTCGTCATTTCCAGGCACTGACAAATGAGCCTCCCCCCTGTCACTGCAGTAACTCCCTCCACCTCGTTATTCACGGCACACAATCTCCCAGGTTACTTAAGGCTTCTCATTTATGCCTGGATACAAAGCCTCTTCCACCCGAGGCTGCTTGGGAGAAATTTATAGGCAAGGGTGTTGGAAAAACAGCCATGTGAGGAAGAGCTCCAGGGAGCAGGGCAGCAGGTCGGGAGGCTGGTTGACTGGGACATGGGCAGACTCAGCCCCTTCTGCCCTTCAGGAACACCCTTGCTTCCAGGGAGGGTGTCCCCAGTACCTGGTCAAAGTGTGCCTCACCCCCCTCCTTCCAGGAGAGCAAGAGGGAGCAGGGCTGGCCAGGCCCAACGCTGTGCTGCTGTGTGTGCGAATCGCAGCTTTACAGAAAGAGCAGGTTACAGCAGTAGCTGGGGATGGTGACACTTCTGCCTGTCTTACTGTCCACTGTTCTCTGATGGATAAAGTGTTCATTTCTAGATGTTTGAGTTTGATGCTTCCTAGAATCCACCTGTATTTTTCTCCTACTACCCCTTTAGGTATTAATTATTTCATGTGTTTACAGTCTCTGATAATTGTTATCATAAGTCCTCAGGGATCTCAGCCTGCTACTTGTTGTGGCTAAATCTCCACATGGCCTGTGTGTGTCAGTGTGCTATGTCTATGCTGAGTGTGTAGGTGTGGTGTATTGCGTGGTACATGCTGTGGATATCCATGTGACCTGGCGTGCATTAGCAGATCCTGGCTGGGGCAAGGTGAGCATGTGGCTGTCCAGTTTGACTTTGCTTCAGCTCCTGGCAGGGGCTGTAAGTATTACAGTCAGAGACCATGTTTTTTTGTTAATTTCCCAGCTTGGGTGTTTTCCCAACCATCCAGGTCATTCACATTTGAACCACAGTGAACAGACCTTTGCTTATGAATATGAGACGTGTTTGACGTTCATATTCCTGCCTGCCTGCCTTGTGCCAGTGAATTTTTGCACAGAGAAAGTCTCCCCGTCTTTGTGAGTGCATTAGATCTCCACTCCCAGCTTTATGGTGGGGACAGGAGATCTCATCTCAGTCCCCTACCTCTCATACACCCAAGACTTTGTCATTGTCCACATAGCATTTAAAGCCAGGGCTTCTAGGACCCCAAGACTGACCTCTGTCTTCTTCTTTTCTCATGAGCTCTGCTCTTCTTGCTGTGTTTTCTGCAGCTCCTCTGAGTTGGAGACGGGAAGGTTTCTGGCTACTGCTGTGCCATCAGCTTACGTACTCTGTTGCAGAGGGGGCAGCTGGTAGCCCAAGCAAAAGGCAGCCATGGACTTGAGTCAGTGAGCGTGTTTTCACCTGTATCACGTGTGTTATGTAGGAACATGTACCCTTATGCATGTGTGACCCTGGTTTTCTTTCCTGTGTGCACGTGTATCTGTGTGTGCATGAATGTGTGCATTTGTGCATGTGTATCTGTTGATATATCTGCTTGTGTGCATGTGTGTGCACATGTATGTCTGTGTGTACACGTGTCTGTGTATGCTTATCTGTTTCTGCTGAGTCAGTGGGCAGTCTTTTTCCTGAAGATATAGAAGAGTCTTTATCCAGTGTCCTCTGAGGCCACCACCGTGTGAAGCAGGGGGAAGTCAGGTCAGTCTGTGCTTGCCGAGCTCAGATAGAGCTTCACGTCACCTCCGCGTCAGGATTGCAGTCCCAGCTGGGAGCACCCACTGCTCAGTCCTTAGCCCTTAAAGATCAGATGTGCCACACTTCTGTCCACAGGCCTCTGAGGTACCACGGTCACCCCAAGATTAGGGCACCTTTTTGCACCCCAACCCAGGCCCAAAGTCTGCAGAAAATGTGTCCTATTCCACCTGCCTATTCTTATCCCTAAAGCACCAGTATGTCTTCATGTCCAGGAAGAAAAAATCATTTAAGCGAGGTGTGGTGGCTCATGCCTGTGAGCCATCCCAGGACTTGGGAGCTTGAGACTGGTGGATCGCCTCAAGTGAGTAAGAACCTGTCTTAAAAACCAAAAAAAGAAAGAAATCATTTAAAGCATAATCTAACATGTTCCCGCCGACTTGAAGCAGAGGTGGTACATGCATGACTGTCGCATCAGGCGGTTTGTACCACTGGTCATACAAATGAATCTAATCACTTTTGTCCATCTTTTTACTAATAAAAAGCCACGCAGTTGGGACGCTCATGCCTGTACCACGGGGATGACTCAAGCTGTCTGACAGTGAGACGTACGAATTACAGCCCCGTCGTGAACATGTTAAATCAAAACTAGGTGCCAAAGTCCCGCATAAAGAGCATCACACTCTTCCAGGCCAGAGTGAGCATTCGGCATGCGGCGTCTCCTCCTCCCAGCTCTCCCTAGGGGTGTAGGGAAGTGTCAGTGCGGCTGGCAGAAATGCCCCAGACCAGGCTGCACTTTGCAGGTGGAAACTGGGTCAGCCTTCCCTTCACTGGTGCTTCAGTAAGCCATGCCTTGCACTTGAAATTGCTTTTTTTCTTCTACAGAAGCCAGGGAGACAAGGAGGGTTGTCTCTCCCAAGAGGTGTCTGTAGCAGGAAGCCTTGTGCAGGAGAGGGCGCCCACCTGCCCCAGTCTCCATTCTTGTAGAATGGGCTAGTGTCGCCTGCCCAGGCCGATGGCACAGCTTCTCTTCTCTCTCCTCCCCTTCTCTCCTCCCTCCCCCTCCCTCCTCTCCCTTCTCCTCCCTTCCCTTCCCTTCCCAAAGCCAGCTAGTCCCAGTACAGCCTGCAGTCATCTGCAAGTCACCTGCCTCAGGCCCACTGTCCCCATTCCCTTGAGGATGGCCACCTGGGCCCCAGAGGTTAACATCTGCTGGGGCAGGGCTGCATCTCCCATAGCCAAGGGAGCACTGAGGCTCTATGGGGACTTTGTATGTAAAGAGGGAGCTGGTTCTGAGGCTGCCCATGGCAGGGCTTGACTCAGGAGCGCTGGCTGCACCAGGCACTGGCTTCTGCCCTGCCTTGGTAGGAATGCGTCTTGCTGCTATGACTTGGATTTTACCATCCTCATAGGCTGTTGGAACTGAGGCAGAAGCTGCTAGCAACTACCTGAGTGCTCTCATCGTAAATACGGGGCTGTCTGAGAAGGGAAGCGGGGGGCCTCGCCTCGCCTCGCCTCCCCAGCTGTTCCTGACATCTTTCATGTTGAGGAAGCATTGCACTCACAGATACCCAATTATCCTGTAAGGTTTGTAAGGCAAGTCTGAAAGCCGATTGAATCTCACAGAACCGTTTCTGCATAACAACTACTTAATACCCAATCATAACAATTATATATAATTTGTGTTTACTGTGCCTGGAAGATTAAACTCCTCCGCACAGGCATTCTCTATAACATGCCTAGAACGTGCAAGGCAAGCAGGGCCACCACTTGGCATGCCCACGGGCAGCCCACAGCACTCTGCAGACAGCTGCCTGGTGCTGGAGGGGCAGGGTGGAGGCTGCCAGGGTCTCTGCTTCTCAGCCAGGACCTCACGAGGGCTGAGCCAAGCTGATACCTGGCAGGGAAGCTCTTGCCCAGGCCTTGGGAAATGGGGGAGGGCAGCTGGCCACCACTGCCCCCTCATCAGCTGGATTCAGCTAGCCAGCTAGTGTGCCCTAAAGACCAGGGCAGAACCTGTGGGGCAGCTCAGTCCCTAAGAGCTCAGGATCTCGGGCAGAGATGAGGCCCTGAGGTCCTGAGGCATGTGAGGAGAAGGGAAGGGCCTGGTCTGAGCCACCCGAAGGCCTGGGTCGTGCAGCCTCCCTCAGGATCAGCACTGATGTGGTCAGGCTGGTCCATCAGCTATTGCAGCTGTCTCCAGGATCTGTCCCAGGAGAACCCAGCATGAAGCGACATCTCAATGCCGCCACAGACACTTGTCCCTACTGCTGGGCTTTGCCAAGGCTGGGCCATGGTTCTCTGCAAGCTCATCACCCTCCTGGACTTGCAGGACTCTCCTGGAGGCCTGCTCTGGGCCTGGGGCCAAGATCCTGACTTGCCCTCTGGACCTTGCTGCTGGGCCTTCCTGCTTGGGGAGGAAGTGGGTTGACTGCTCTCCCAGGCAGGGAGAGGTAGAGCCTGCTACCCAGACTTCCTGCCACCTCCCTGCAGGGACCCCGCTCTCACTGCCGTCTGCCCCACAGGACAGTGCTTGGGCCAGAGGGCCTCAGGTTTCCCTTGTCCGTGTGTCCAGCCCCATCTGGTATGGCAGGTGGTGGTCATTAGACAGTCACCGGGAGACCCTAGCAGCCGTACGGAAACATGTGGCCCCTGCCCTAGCCTGTATCCCATGTCCAGGACTCCAGTAGTCCGTCTGTCCTGATAAGTGCTGGGACAGCGAGGCTGGTGAACGCCCCCGGCTCAGGGCCAAGCCCTGCAGGGCCCCCAGCTTCCTCCCTGCACACACTGACCTATGGTTCTGTGGCCTGTGACCTGGGCCCTCAGACTCGTGCAGGGTATGTCTTGGGGACACAGCAGAGCAGGGCCTGGGCCGAGGCTCTGCCCTTGGAGGTGGGCGCTCTGCATGCTGCAGTGACCCCACCCTAACGTGACTCTCTCCTTGCAGCCTGTTCCAGCACTATTGCTACTCCCGGGGTGGCATGCGCCATAACTCCTACACCTGCATCTGCTGCAGGTAGGTGCATCGTGGGTCTCACAGGAGGGGGAGGGTGGAGGGAGAAGCCCCCCCACCCCGGTCACAAGCACTTGCTCACACACACCCACACTAGTGCCTGCCGCTGAGCCCAAAAGTCTGTCTCACATCTGAGGCCCTGGGACCAAGGTGGCCTCTGCCCACCAAGCCTGATGCCAGGTGAAGGAAGGAGTTCAGCCCGCCCACTGCAAGAGAACTGTCCACAGTCCCGTCCCCAGCTGGTGGACATTAGAGCTGAGTTTGAGGGGGCCACCTCTCCTGGGCCAACACGAGCCTTCCTCAGCCTCCACACAGGTGCACGCAGAGCACAGGGCCGGGCTGGGAGCTCAAGCTGGGCCACTTCCGGGTGCAGCGGATGTGGAATGCGCCCGTGTGGGGGCTGCAGCTGTGTGTGCCCTTGTGGCTGTGCGTGCAGCTTTCCATGTAGTGCACAGGGACCATCTTGATGGGGGGGTGCCTGGGAAGGTGTATGTGTCACTACAGATGTGTCACATTGTGGCTGAGGGGCTCAGCATATGCCACTTGTGTGTGCCTGGTGTGCCTGGTACCATGAATCAGGCAGCTGCTAGGAACAGCTACGGTCTCCGGGGCAGGCACAGCTCTGAGTGTCTCTGGCTGCTTGTGTCACTCTGGGTGTGACTGCACAGGGATGTGGCTGTGGATGGCTCCTTTGTCTCTGAAGCTCACCCCACCTCATCTCCTCAGTTCTTCCCCTCGGGTGCTGCCCCTGCCCAGCCAGGACGGAGCTGGGCGGCTCTGCTGATGTGTGCGTCCTCGCACATGAATAATACATGTGAACATCTCAGTCCTTGGAAATGCTCTTCTCTGGTGGATAGAAAGAAAAATCATTATTTCTACTTTTATGATTCCTGAGGCTCCCGAATGGGGCCATAAATATTACACACAGGTGGGGTGCTCCCCCCGCCTTTGGACAGACTTAAAAGTCCTTTTTTCTGAAAGGCGTTGCTCATTAGGGAAGCGCTTGGTAGCAGAGAAGCGAGGAGCTGTGAACTTCCTGTCTTCACAGCCCTAGCCAGGCCCCTCTCCCTTTTACAACTGGGAAAAGGGGATTCCCGGTCCCTTCCCCGGTCCCATGAACTACTGCTCCCCACCTCTGTCCTTTACATGTGCCGCCCACATCCCCAGCACAGAGGGCAGCTGCCTGAGCTGCACCCTGAGCCGGGAAGCCCTCCAGGCGGCACTTGTGTGAACCGAGGGACGGCACCGGCTGTGTGCCAGGCTGTGGGCCTGGTCCAGCCTCCCGTTCGCCTCTGTTGCAGGGTAGGTGGTATTGTCCATGGGCAGGGGAGCCGGCTCAGCCTCCCGGGCCCCTCTGGGTAGGGCTGCGCTTCTGACCACCCTCCTGGCTCTTCTCAGTGGTGAGAATGCCGCGGTGCTGCACTACGGACATGCTGGGGCCCCCAACGATCGTACGATCCAGGATGGAGACATGTGGTAAGTGAGGCCACCCCAGCCCCAGTTCTGGGCGGGAACAGCACCTCCTAGGTTAGACTCTTAGTGTCAGGGTGGAGCAGGAGCCTCGGTGTCCCTGTCCTGAGAGAGCCGACCACACTGAACGCCTTAGACCTACACAGCACCCTCTTCTGGCCAGTGGCCTGTAACCTGCAAGGAAGCACCATGAGAGTAGGGAGAGACGACAGGGTGCCCTGGGGCTTCCTATGCAAAGCACATGGGCAAGGGTCTGTGGACACCCACGGGTGAGACCCCTACTGAGTTACGTGATGCTCCCACCATCCTCTCTGCCGCCCAGACATCTGCCAGGACCCGTCCAGTCAGCACTGAGCTTGCAAGAGCCACCCAGATGTCAAGGCCTGGGGCTCAGCCGCAACCTCTGTGGGCTCCTCTGACTAGCAGAAGGGGCTCCTGGCCCTCTTGGTTCTTTGGCACCCTTCCATCCATTGCAGATACACTTGAATGCGGCTCCTTCAGGGCTTAGCGCTCGGACAGCGTGAGCTCAGCCCAGGTGGCTGTCAGCTTCCTCCTCAGCCAGCATCGTGCACTCACGCCCAAGGCTGGAGTTGCAGTGATGGCTGGTCTCCTGCCTGGCCCTGGCCACTCCTGTGGGCCTCGGCTCTCCCACAGGGAGCAGTAGGAGCCTGTGCCGCGCTCCCCGGCCCTCATCCATGGGAGGTGTGAGCACGCATGCACAGACCAACAGATGAGCAGCTGCGCAGAGAGACACCGCATTCGGAGCTGTCCCTGCCAAGTGTGTGTGGGAACCCACACAGTCCCAGGGTCCCCCCTGCCACGGGGCCCCCAGCTCTGTGACTGGCCCCAGTCTGCTAAACCAGGGTCAGCTGCTGGACATGGTGATCTGGCTTTGGATCAGGCGCCCTGCTCAGCCTTCTGGAAGAAAAGCCCCTTTCTTCTCTGAGCCTCAGTGTACCCATCTGCGAGCTGAGATCATCTGCACCTCTCAGGACTGCACGCAGAGTGGCAGAAGGGGTGTGTGAGGAGGACGGGTGCCCCTCTGAGGCCTCTCCACGAAACCCTGGCTGGCAGGTCAGGGATGCTGGGAACCTACAGGGTGACCCTTGAGGCAGCCCACTAGCGCTGCTGCCCACTGCCACCCGCCTGACCACAGGCAAGGCCTCAGCATCCATCTCCCGGCTTGCCTGGCCACACCAGCTCCACAGAACCTGTGTGACGTGTAGGCTGCACTAAGCCCCAGGAATTGCAAGCTAGTGCCTCGCCTGCAGGGCTGTGCCTCCAGTCAGGGGGCCTCACAGGCAGGCAGAGCAGAGCTCAACCACCCACCCGGAAGGCTGGGGCCAAAGGCATGTGGGGACCCTCACAGGCCCTCCCCATGTGTCTGTGATTTTCTCAGCCATCGCTCACCCTGACCTCACACCGCAGCACCCTAGTGTGTGGCAGAGTAAGCGGGACATGGGAGTGTGCCAGGCTCAGGCATGAGGACACGGGCTGGGGAGAGATCTGGCTGCCTCACACTTAGCTTAGCTGGAGACCAGGAAAGGAGAGGATGGAACCACTACCTGCACCACGGGTGGCCCCGGGGAGACCACCTAGTCTCCTCAGAGACTCTCACCTTCTGCTCTTTCACCCGATGGCCCATTCTGGCTGGGCCAGGAAGACAGCACACCGGAGCCCAGTCCCAGGGCTGAGGCCCCCCTACCAGCAGGTCCCCGCTGTCCTGGGGTGGCCTGGGTGGCTGGAGAGCCCCGCCACAGCCAAATGGCCATGTGTTTCTCTCTTCTTTGAGCCCAGCTCACCGCAGGGGAAGCAGCTGCCTCCCCCCTTTCATCTGCCCAAAGGGTGTCTTTACCCCTTGAGAAGCCAGAGGGCAGGGTGCAGGGCAGGGTGCTCGAAATACCAGACCTTCCCTCGGCCTGGCTGCTGTGGCCGTGATTGTGGGGAGCACGTGGCACCTGCGTCTCCTGGTGCAGCTGTAGACAGGAGCAATCCTGGAAAGCCCACGGATGTTCATGCCAAGCTCAAATTAGTGATTTTGTTTTTCTAGTGCTAACTTTGAAATGTAGCCAGTAGAATAATTATGAGTTTATTATAGTCAATTTATTATGCAGCATTTAGAACAACATGTTTTGTTGATTACTGCCACTGCCAGATTGCCGGCGGCATTTATAATCCATTGTTTTATTGAAATTGATCTGCCGAGCGCCTACTGCGTTCGGTAAATAATAAATCACTCTGTTATCCCAACATAAAAGCCACAGCACTTCATCACAAGGTATGAAACCAGAAGGCAAATGTAGCGCAGAGTTTTTCCCAAAGCTGAGTGGGCACCGGTCACAGCTGGGCGCTCTGGGTCCCGGTCTTTGACATTGAGATTGAGTAAAACTACCTGAGAGATGAAAAGGAATGGTGAGGAGAAGCCGGTTCTTTCTGTCTCTGCCTCCATAGTCAGGTGTGAGCATCCCCACACACCTCACCGCTTGTGCACGTGTGCGCACCAACACACACACACACACACACACACACACACACACACACACGGAGACTGAGGGAGGGAGGCCATGCTGCATGATCGTGAGCTGAGAGCGGCTCCAGATCACGTCCTTGCCTCCCTGTCCCTGGCTGATCAGCTGCTCCTCTGAGCCTTGGTTTTCCCATCCATTACTCAGTAATACACCACCCAGCTCTGGAGAGATTCAGGGATGATGAGTGCGAAGTGCCACTCATGGGGCCTGGCACAGTGTGGGCCCTCGAATGGCAAGAGCTGTGGCAACACTTATTCCCACCAGAGCCAAGCAGGCCGAGGCCTCATTCTCTCTGTTCCTGGCCCCCAAGCCCACTTGCCAGCCCATGGCAGGCCTGGTTTATTCACTCCCAGCTCCTGAGTTACATGACCTTCCAGCTCTGTGTTTTCAGCACCAACGTCATCCACTGGCGCATGTGCCAGGCGGGGCTTGGGGCTGACCACTCCACTCCTACCTCTTTGCCCTCAGAGTAGCAGGAGCTTCCCTGGAGCCCATCCAGGGCCACCGTGGGCCACTGTCAGCCTCTGTGGACCATTGTCAGCCTCCCCAGGACACAGTCCTCACCCACCAGGGCCTGTAAATTGGACACGCTAGATCATACTGCAGGTCAGGCTTGTCAGCCAGAAATTAAGAAGAGCATTCAAAGGCGATTCCTTTCCCCAAGCCAGTGGCACCTGGGCCCATCCCAGTTTCTCAAGGACAGGTCCCACCCTAACTGCTCTGCCGGGATCCAGGGGAGGAACAGGAATGTGGTATGGCTTGACTTGGTCCAGAGCCGTGAGACTGTGTGAAGGCTGTGAAGTCTCTGGGGTTTTTCTGTGGCTCCCAGACCCTTTCTGGCTGTGCCCCTGGGGTTCCCCATGAACCCCGCCAGCAGGTCAGTGTCCTAGAGAGCCGTCAGTTGCTTTTGTTTTCCTTTATAAAGCAAGCAAGCAAACTTCTAAAGCGGAGTTACAAAAGTATGCTAATTAACGCTTTCCACATGTTCGCACAAAGGCTGGTTGGTGTCTGACAGGGTCACCAGAGGTCCGTCTAAATAAGAGTTCCTGCTGCATCCTGCCCTGGTCAGGCGGGCGTGCGCACACTGTGGCTAGGACTTCCAGCCCCGCGTGGTTATCTAGCGATCCCCTATGCTCTGCCTTGTCCTCCCATGGTCAGCTTGGGCTGTGGACACCAGAGCCCCCAGGCAAATGGAGGCTGTAAGGCCCAGCAAACTGCACCTGGGCCGCTCTTGTGCAGGACTCCAGGCGTGAGCCTTGCAGCTCCCCACCTTCCCTGACCTCTGGATGGGCTCAGTCCACAGGGCAGAGGTGCAGAGAGGTCCAAGATATACCTGCAGTAGGCTCTGATATGAAAAGCAAATGGGATAGGTATCCTCACCTGCCGCCTCCTGCCTCCCCCACCACCAGATCAGGTAGCAAGACTGGAAACTGTGGCCTCCTTCTGAGCCTTCTACAGCACAGGTCCAACATGCCCCTGGCCTGGATTGCCCAAGGTAGGCAGAATGTGGCTGGTTCCTGCTGAGCCGGGTCTTCCAGCCTTGGCCAGAAGAGGGCAGTGTTGTCTCAGGACCTGGGCCGGGCCTTTCTCTGGGTGGGTAGTGGTGGGCTGTATTGCCTGTGGGAAGTGGGCCTGCACCCCAGCTAGGGAGAAGAGGCCTGTTCCAGCCCCACAGTCAGCAGTTTGCTGATGTCCTCTCCTCTTCCCATGCTATGGACAAGGGCTGTGATGGTGAACCTCTTAGAGCTTTTAATGAAATAGGCGGCCCACTGTGGCAGGCTTGCTGTAGGGTCACACCACTGCCTAGGGCACTCTCTATCTCCTTGCCTTGGTGACAGCCAACCCGAAGCCCTAACTGACTGGCAAATGTGGGGACAATTCTCATGGTCACTGTTGTAGTTTGGGGTTTTACAAGGGGGAGCAATTTAATACAGGACACATAGTGTATAGAATTATTTTATAATAGTCACCCAAAGAGTTACATACAAAGAGGGCAGGAAATCCGTCTACACACTGAAGACCAAAAGACTCAAGTTGAGGGCCTGGATCCCATGGCAGTATCCTGCATGAGTCCAGCTGAAGACCTAGAGCCCATGACAATGCCCCCCATGAATCCAACTGGAGGCCCAGAGCCCACAACAATGTCTCATGCAGGGCTGTTTCATGGATCTGCACTGGGAGGACCCAAAGGTCAGTGGTGGAAGCTAGTAAGTCTGTGCCAGCAGGATGAAGGATCTGCATTGGAGCCAGGAAGCCACCCTCAAAGTAAGAACCAGAGCTCCCCCGAAAAGTACCACATCCCTCCTCAGCGACAGTGAGGTCCCAAGCACCTCCGATGATGAGAACAGCCAGGCTTCCATCAGGAAAGCCAGCGTGACAAGCTCCTCCAGGAAATCCAACAGCTCCCTGCAGCTTCCAACAGCTTATCTTCTTCCTCTCCAGTTCTTGTTTTTATGTTGTAGGCAACATAAAAACGGGCTGGAACAGGCCTCTTCTCCCTAGCTGGGGTGCAGGCCCACTTCCCACAGGCAATACAGCCCACCACTACCCACCCAGGGCCCAAGTGGGCCCCCAACACCCAGCACCATGCTGGTTCAGTTCAGCTGGGTGTTACAAGTTGACCACCAGTTGTCAATCCACTACAGTCACCAAAACCCAGCTTCTCTTTATCTAAAGAAATAAGGCCTACCAGAGCAGGGCATGGTGATACATGCCTGTAATCCCAGCACTAGGGAGGCTGAAGCAGGAGGATCACTGAGAATTGAAACCAGCCTGGGCTACATAGTCAATTCAAGGTCAGCCTGACCTACAAAGCAAGACACTGTCTCAGAAGGAAGGAAGGAAGAAAGGAAGGAAGGATGGATGCATAGATAGATAAGGAAAGAAAGCAAGACCTCCTGGCTTTATCTGAGGACACTACCTGAAAACACCCAGGAATGTGACTGCATGTGCTGGTGCTCCTGCTACATGCACATGGGTCACATTCCCTGACCCAGGTGGCACCAGAACTCTCCTCTGCGTGGCTGTTTCTATCACAGATATGCCAAGCCCTCGCCCCTGCTGGCTGGGGTGTCTGTTCACCCACAGCTTCAGCGATCCCCTTGGAATCACTTGGGCCCTGGGGCCCGCCAGAGGGGCAAGTCTGTGCCTGGGTTTTTTGCCTATAGGCAAAGGGGCCAGGAAAAGGGGCCTCCAAGCTCTACTTGACCTGGTGCTGGTGCCTTGGTTAGTTTCAGAGGACGAGTGTCACCCCAGGTCTGCTCCCCGCCTCCAGGCCCAACCCAAATCCCCTCCCCACCTTGCTGTTTCCTCAGAGAGACTCTTGCTTGTCACCAGGGAGCCCTGTCTTGAGCATTTCAAACTGTTAAGGACAAGACCAGTCTTAGCTCAAGAGACCTCTCTGGAAGGCGCAGCCCTGGCCAGCTACTATCTGGGCCATCGTCTCCAGAGTCACGTCTCAGAAGCACCCTTGGTGCTCCACCCAGGACTCCGTGTTGTAGGTGTGCCCTGGCTATCAGCGGGCACCCTCCCACATGCTTTTCCTCTGCTCTGTTTAGCTTGTCCGTGCTTCGTGTCACACCCACTCAGCTGACGTCACAACCCGCAGTCTAAGAAGCACCAGTCTAGACAGTTGGGGTACTGATAGACATCATGAGACACTGGCCACCAAAAAAGTGAAATGAAGCATGTGCTTTGCGCATGACTGCCTGCCTCCCTGACCCGCAGTGGCCACTGCTCTGACGCCGGGCCCTGGCCCCCAGTGTTTTAAAGGGGGCAGCTGGCTGCCCGACCCCACCCCCAGGCAGACCATGGTATGGTTCTCTTCCTGGGGTCTTGGTCCCACACTGGTGGTCTGTGTCTCACCACAATAACTGAGTCTCTGCAGAGACGAGGCCGTGTGCACAGGAATTGCTGGTTCTGGGCCTGGGGAAAGGAAGCTGCTACTGGTCTGGGCTGCTCGCATGGGAGCTGTTCCTGACTGCCATGGCCCTGCGGGAGCAGCTGTCCTGAAGGCTGGGAGGAGAGGCTCACCGAGCGGGTCAGCCTGCAACTTTGGAAAGCCTCAAGGACCCCAAAGGATAGATCTTGCCACCGCTGGCCATCCTGGAGGCTGGCAGTACCTAGAAGGCCTGGCAAGGAGCTGAGAGCAGGCAGCCAGCCCATGAGAGGAGACTGGCGCTCATTGTGTGTCTACAGGGCCTCCCTGCCTGCTGCAACAGACAGACACGTGGAAAATAACCCATGGACCCTCCTTCCTATCTCCTGCTGAGGTCTGAGAGGAAGCAAGAGCTTCCTCCTGTTCAGAAACCCTCTAGCCCAGCTTGGGACACAGACTGGGACAGCTCTACATAGCAGGTCTGTGCCGCTCCTGCAGTGCTGAACACACGCGTGTGTAAGACGACTCTTGGGTGGGAAGTAGCCAAGAGCTGTGCTACACACTCAGGAGAGGAAAATGAAGCCACAAGCGGAGTACAAACCGGCCTTTGTGTAAACATTGCAGTCTTTCCCTCGGAGTCCTGCCTGCGGGGTGGCTGGTCCCTGCAGTGGGGCCCAGGGAGGGTTGGGGTGGGCCAGTAGTGGCAGGTAGCCCGGGTTTGAAGCTGCCCAGAAAGAGCTAGCGGAAGACAGAACCTCTCATCCCGGCCAGAAATGCAGCCATAGAAACACATGTGAAGAATGAGACGCCAGCGTGCTGCATGGAGATGTGTAATCTCTCCCCAGATGTCTCAGATTATCATACAGATTCGCTCAGCCAGCGATGGTAGTGTCTCTGGTGGGTGTCCCCAGGCAGCCAGGGGAAGGAGGGATCCTTCGTTCTCAGTTGAGCCAAGTATGACCGAATTCTCCATTGTCTTTTTGCATTTGGAGAATAAAGTGGTCGGAGGAGGAGGAGGAGGAGGAAGGAGATGATTTATAAAAGAGATGGCTTTCATCCCTGGATTCCAGAATGGCTTGAATCTGAATCACTTATATCTGTAGAAACTCTGGGGGATTTAAAAAAAAAAAAAAAGGCAGAAAAAGAAAAAGATAGGGAACTGAGAACACAAAAATAGACTCCAACCCCGTGCCCGAGCATCACCAGGCAGGATGGAGCTGTGTACTTCCCTCTCCAGAAAGTGGATGGTCTTAAACAAAAATTACAGTTGAATCTTCTAAAAGCGAGAAGATAAAGCCAGACTGGCTGAGGAAATCCAAGTACCCACCATCCCACGCACTCTCTGTTTTATGGAGGAGGATTTGGAGAACTTGGTTCAGAGTGTGGTCTGCGCTGAAGTCTTGTTTTTGACTGTTCTCGATGATTCCGGCATTTGGTGTGCTCTTGTGGGCTTCCTGGTTTTTAAGTAGTTTAATTTCTGTTTTTCTCTTAGCTCAGCACAGTTCAGTAGAACTCTGTGCCCCGGAGGACTGCATGCGGGTCGCCCTCTGATGTGGCACCTCGAAGGAATCTGTGTCCCCCACACCCCTGGCTCTGTCCCGTCTGCCCAGGCCATTCTTGGATGCTCTAAACCAACAAACCGCAAACCATTTTTCTTTGTTGACTCCGGGGAACCCAAATGAAAATGTTCTGTGTTCCTGGGCAAACTAGGCCAGAGCCCCATGGAGCTCCGTCCCTGCTGCCGCCCACAGGCTGGTCCCCAGAGGACACGAAAACACTCGCAGTGGTAGTGATCCCATTTCACCAGTGGGGAAACTGAGGTCCTGACAGACGAGAGAGCTCACTTGTGGGCTCTGAAGTGTTTACCCCACCTCCTAACTCCAGGCTTTGCCGGACCAGGGTTCAGAGCGTTGGTTTCTGTTCATTTGAGGGCTGCATGGTGCCCCATAGAAGAGTAAACCTACAGGCAGCTGTTGGTCCCAACAGCCATTGCATCTGCGGCCTGTCTCAGGGTGTCTGTTTAACTGCCCTGTGTGACTAGGCCAGAGTGGGTCACTCTCAAGTGAGGCCCATGCACTCCTGGGTCTGCTCCAGGCAGGGTCCCTCCTGAGACTTTGACCCAACCCCAAGTTCACTGTCATGCTAGCAGGAACTCTGCTCTACCCCCTGAGAATCACCTGAGGTATTACCTGTGCTTTGTGCACTGTTGACACTGTTTATGGTGTTTTGCAATCAGAAAAGACAAGAGATTAAAAAGTGCCCAGCTGAGGACTTTGGATTCCAGCAAAGTGCCCAGGGATCGTGAGCATTCAAGCTTTTCCTTTAAAAAATCTGCTTCTGCCGGGCGTGGTAACGCACGCCTGTAATCCCAGCACTTGGGAGGCTGAGGCAGGAGGATTGTTGCAAGTTCAAGGCCAGCCTGGGCTACAAAGTGAGCTCAAGGCCAACCTGAACTGCATAGTGAGACCCTATCTCAAACAGACAAAAAATTTTTAAAAAATTAAAAAAATTGGCTTCTGTGCAGTAGTTGGTGCTGCCTGAGAAGCCATGTGGCCTGACTCCTTGCCCCTTGCTCAGGGTTCAGGGCAGGTCCCACCCCCTGCTCTGTCCCATACAGTGTGGGCCCCAAAGGCAGCACACAGGCGGCTTCTGGAATGTTTGTGGTTACCAGTAGAGCTGGATTTGGGTGAGAAGCTCTTGTAAAGGGAGCCACAGCAGGGACCTGGGCTCTGACTTGCCAGGATTTATGGGACTGCAGATGGGCCTCTGGGGGAAACCCAGGATGCAGCCAGACACCAGACAGAAGCTGGGCTCAGCCTGCACGAAGGGATAGCTCCCACCTCTGCCTACGCCTGCCACTGCAGTTACCCGGCCCTGAAGACCTGTGCGAGGCGCGAGACTGATGTCCCTTATCCAGTTTTCTCAGCAGCAGTGACTTGGCCATGACTCCATGAAGGGGCAGGGTAGGCTGGTGGCCCCAGCTGTGCCTGTTGTCAGCAGCTCCGGAGGTGCTGAGAAGGGACAGCTGTGAACCCTCTCTCCTTCATCCGGGCCTGCTCTTACCCACTTGCGTGACCTCATGCCACAGGGGCCCTTCTGTGTGCTCCAGGGAGCCGGGCTTGGACGCACAGCCCTTCACATGTCCTGTCTCAGGAGCAGGGCAGGATGCTTATGTGCCCCAGACCAGAGAGGGCCCCAAGGCCCTGTGCAGAAGGGCTGGGCCTGCTCCTTCCAGGCCCTGTTGTCATGGATGTCCGGTGAGGGGGTGGGAGTGGCTCCATTGTCATCCTCCTGACTCAGCAGGCCTGACGTTGGTCGCACCACCATCCCTCCTCCCCTGGCCTGTGGCTTCCAACTCTTGGGCCTCTCTTCTTGTCCCCTACTGCACATCCTCTTCATGTTCCACATCCTCTGTGCCCTGCTCAGGCACCTGGTGGTCAGGGGGTGCCAGGCGGACAAGGTCGGGGGTCAGGCAGCACTCTTATCTGGCTGAAGCCCCATGAAAGCACTGCTGATCAGACACCATCCTCTGACACTTCCTCCCTGCCTTTCCCTCAGGACCTAGCAGGACAGGTCCATCCCACCCCAGTGGGGGACAGGGAGAGTGTCAGGCGGGAGGTCACCTGAGCTGGATCAGGGTCACAGGTACTGCCGCCTGCCAAGTTTCCATGCAGACCCCCACCCCCACCCCGGACCGAGCCTGCAGGAAGCTGGTGGTGCAGCTCAGCCTCCGCTGTCCTCTACGCAGGTGTCTTGTGTCCATCCCAGGCCTCTGCCACTCCTTCTTCCTTTCCTCCCTCCTATGAGCGTTGCTTCAACTACCCTGAATGCAGGGCAGGCCTGGGGAGCTGTTGGCTTGCTCACATGGAGGCAAGGTGGCACACAGGAGCCTGGCGACATGTCTGTCCCTCCCACTTTTCGAGTGAGTCCCCACAAGTGAACCTGCTGAAGCCAGGCCATGGAGGTAGCCCTGTCCTCTCAGGCTGAGCCCTGGACTGCCTTTCTTCTGGGGACGGAGTTCTCCCTGGATGGCCCTGGGTGTCTCTAGAACATTAGAGTAGAACTGCCCCACTAGTTGCATCTCAAAATAAGGTGGCCTCAGCACCCTGCTGCATCCAGACCAAGGCAAGCTGCCCTTGCACCCTGGACAGGAGAAGTAAGGGGGGCAGTGGTACCCATGAGCACTTCACCCACCTCACGTCCCATCTTCCTGCAGCCTGTTTGACATGGGTGGTGAGTATTACTGCTTCGCCTCGGACATCACCTGCTCCTTTCCCGCCAACGGCAAGTTCACCGAGGACCAAAAAGCCATCTACGAGGCAGTACTGCGGAGCTGCCGTGCGGTCATGAACGCTATGAAGCCAGGTGAGGGAAAGAGCAGGGGGGACTGCTGAAGAGGACCCTCCTGGCATGGGGAAGGAGGGACAGCTGTGTACCAGGCACCTGCAGGAAGCGGGTCCCAGATTCTGTGATTTGCATCTGCCCCCCTATACGTGACCAATAAGATTTCAGCGGTGTCCGGTCTGCAGGGTCAGTCCTAGGAAACAGGGATGCCTTCCAATCAGGAACGGCGAGCCTAGAATCTGGGAGCTCAGCCCAAAGTCACCTCAGGTCCCATCCGGGCACCTCTTTCTGTGCATCTCTCCACCCATACTGGTTATGGGGACGTCACCATGTTCCGTGTCCTGTCCCAAAACAGAGTCCACTTCAGGCAAGCCTAGCTAGCTTGGGACGCTGTCACCTGATTAGGCACTGGCGTGGGTTCCAGCCCCGCTCAGCAGCTCTGTGCCCTTGGACAGAAAGCACTTCCCTGATTGGCTGCTTCCGTGTCTGTGCTTGGGTCAAGCTGAGCCATGTAAAACCGCTGGAAGCTCCTGGCGCATGTTCATGCTCTGTAGTGGTCGCTGTCTCTGTCGCAGTGGTGTTGAGTTTAGACCAGGGCTTCACATTCTTTCTCATAGCAGCTAGTCTTGGCTGACATGTCCTGCCGGGCCCCCAGCCTCGGTACGGCACCCCCCACATCTCCAAGCAGTGTACAGAGTCCCCAGCCTACCCTTGGCGTCCCACTGCATGGCAGTCACGTCCCGCGGGTCCAGTGCTCTGCCGGGGAAACAGCATCCCCCTAGCAAGGCTGACCTTCTGGCATTCTTTCCATGGCTCTTGGGTCCTTGAGCTGCCCCTCTTTCAATTGTCACTGGCCATGCTCCTTTCTGATGAGCCCTAACTTCCTATTCCCTGGCAGGGGTGACATCCAGGACCTGCTAGATCAAACCTCGGCGCTGCTGTGGCTCTTTCTGCACAGAACAGTTAGAAAATGCTTTACTAGCAGTAACAGAGGAGCCTGGACTTGTCCCCTTTGCCTAGAGGAGAAAATTGGGGGATATGGCCTAATCATGTTCTTGCTTCAAGCCTTCTAGGGCTTCAGAACAGCCCACTGTGCAGGTCTTTGATTCCTAGCCACCAGGTGCCAGTTACCTGCTAAGCTCGGACCTCCGGGGACAGGTGGCTGCAGTCAGGCTCCATCCTCGGGGGGCGGGGGATGAGCTTTCTCTGCCCTTCTCCATCTGACCTGGTTATCGGCCTGCATCTCCTTAGACACAGCCATCCACTCAGGCACCAGCTTCTGCAGCTTTGGTTGTAGGTGACTTAACAGTCTCTGGGTAGGTTAGGTCACTGGTGCTGTCACAGATCCACAGAGGTGGGACAAGGAGGTCTGGGTGGGGCCAGAGCTGAGTGAAGCAGCATGGAGGTGTAGGATCTGCAGCCGCAGTGGTGCTCAGCTCCTGGTTTCTTTTACCTGGAACCCCCATCCGGAGGCAGAGAGCACCTGATGTTGGCACCAGTCATAGACCCAGCCCCTGCTCTCTCCAGCCCTGGCTCCCCACCTCCCTCCCCTGCTATGCAGGTTCCCAGAAAAACAGGCCAGCCCCTAAAGCAGCCCCCAGGCTTCTCTGGGTAGGGGGAGCTCAGGCCATAGAGCACTGGGTTGCACAGGGAGGTCGCTGCAGCAGAAGAGACAGCACACAATGCACTCCACTGCACGCCACACTCCAGCCCTCAGGCCCCTCGCCCTATCCAGGGTGGGCTCGGCTGTCTCTGGACATTGGCCTCTGCCCTTAAGGCCCAGCAGAGCTGGCTGCACCTGACTCTGTCCTGTGTCCCAGGGGTGGTGAGGGGAGGCTTCTGAGCTGTCTGGGCCCCTGCCTGTGACAGGTCTGAAGTCTGCCTTGGAATTACTACATGAAGGACTGAAACGGTCCGGTTTGTATGCCTTTGAAGCCTTGATTTTTTTTTTTTTTTTGTACCAGGAATTTAACTCAGGACCCTGTGCTTGTCAGGCAGCCACTGTGCTGCTATATCCCCGGCCCTGTGAAGCCTTAATTTAAAAAAAAAAAAAAAAAGAAAGAGATTCTGAGCCCCAGAACGGTAATAGCCCCAGGAAGTGGCCTCTTGCAGACCTAAACTTGCTGGCTCAGCACTTGGATGAGCAGTCCGCTGTGTCCCCAAAGCTGGGCTTGGGATGACTTACAGCCATGATCGCAGGGCCAAGTGCTGCTCTGGAGGGGACTCAGCATCGGTTGTTTTCAGAGGAAACACATTGCGAGCAGGCCTTTCTTGATTGGCCTCCAGCCCAGCCCAAGAGCCCCCAGCAGAGGCTAAGGAGCTTTGGGAGTACGTTGGGGGCACCGCCAGGTCCGAACCCGTGGCCCACATCCTCTCTGAGACCGCAGGACAAGAGCTAGACAAACCAGTGAGTCCAGGGATGGGAACTCGGGTGTTCTTCAAAAGGAGGATAAAGAAGGAAAGCCTGAAAGAAGATGAGCTGGTGGGGGTAGGGGGTGGCAGCATGGCATCCCTGCCTGGGGCAGTGGCTGCAGAAGAGGGCAGCATCTGGGGCAAAATTGCCTGTTTAGGAAGCAGCAGCACCTCCGAGTGTCAGCACAGCGCAATGGGCAGGACACGGTGTTGCAGGAAGGTGACTCACGCAGGGTGGCATGGGCAGCGCAGCCCCTGCGCGTAAGAAAATGGAGGCGTAGGAGCTTGGATTTGCATGTGCTGGTAAAGCCGGCAAACAAGGTGTCCGAGCGGGATGGAGGGTTGAGCATGCTCACCGTGCCCCTTTTTTGTTCTTCTTAAACTACGGGGTTCAAGGAGTAGTTACGCAAGGAATGCGTCTCTCCCTGTCTTCATGCCACAGGTAAGCTTTCTTTTTTTGCTCGGTTTTGGGCACCATCGGTCACCTAAGTGATCATCAGTGTTTCCAATGGCAGAGGGTTTGGCTGGAGACGATGGGGCGTGGCGGCTTCTCCCAGTGTCCGTAAGCACAGACCTTCCACTGAGACGCTGGGATGCCTCCTCCTGCTGAGAAGCACAGTAGTGGTCAGCATGGGAGTGGACCCAAGCCTGCCATCAGGACACAGGACTGACAGCCACACTCCACACTGGAGACCGGGCAGGAGGAGCCAGGCCTCATAGGTTCAGCCGTCGGGATGCAGGACGGGGATGGAGCTCCTGTTTGGCGGGATGTTAGGCAGGCGGGGAGGTTTAGAAAGACGTCTTCTCCCTGGGCTCTGTGTCACTGTGGAGCTCCAGGCTTCCAGCCCTGGGAGCTGCTTAGCTCTCGCCCTAGGCTGACTGGGATTGGTCAGTCGCTAGCTATGGGAAAGCCTGGTAGGGTCTGAGCAGGATCTGGATGGCACCTTGGTGTCCTGGCCAGCACAGTTGGTCCCACTCGGCAACCCTAGTTCTAGCCAGAAAGTAGCCATGCCCACAGGCCAGTCCTCGGGGCCCCACCCACTTCATGCTGAAAAAGGTCCAGAGCTGAGTGTCCACACCCACTTGATCACCCATCCTGAGGCCTACTTGGCCATGCCAACTCGTGGGGCAGCCACCGGCCTCAGGCCCAGCCAGGGACCCTGGAGACTCCAGGCTAAGCTCAGCTGAGCTGGGCTTACAGACCACACCTCCCCCAAGTCCCTCTCTTGCCCACCTCTGGGTTTTTCTAGCCAGCACAGACATGATGGGCCTTGAGGAGCCCTTGTATGAGGGGTGGAACAGAGCCCCTGCTATACCCCATGTACACGCTGTGCTCCCCCTACTGCCAGATTGGGACACACTGAAGGTCCCTAAGGGCAGGATGTGACTCCATCTGGGTCACACAGTGTAGCCCCAGCCTGGGGGGAGGGGGTTGGAGTCCTGTGCCCACAGAACTGCCTTCCAAATGGAGGCAGATCATTGCCTCCTCTTAGCATCGAGGCGGCTGTGGCCGGGTCAGCCGTCTGCCTGTCCCAGTAGAAATGCCCCCGGTTTGTGGGTTCAATTCCTGGGCCAAGACAAACACCCTACTGAGACTGCCTGACTGCTTCCTGTGACCTTCCAGGGAAGAATAAATAAAAACATGCGGGAGGTCACACAGTGATGCCCAGAGGAGAGGCAGAAATTAGCTATCAGCGCACACATGGACCCTTGCGGATGCAGCCCTGGGGGTGCTGAGGAATGCAGGCCCTAGCTGCCCAGAAACATCCTGGGACCAGAGGGGAAGCATTCCTCATTGTCACTCAGACTCAGGGAAGGAAAGAGGGCGGAGCTCACCCGGACAGGAGACACTGGTGGGCAGCAGTCGACAGGAAGGCGGGAACAGTGGGAGAATCCCGTCCGTGGGAGGCCATAGCCAGGCGCTGGCTTCTGGCTGAGTGGATCCTGGTCTACATGGTTCCGGCATCAGTGCAGCCTGCCCTCCCCATCTCCAAGGCACCAGGGGGCGCTGATGGGCCCCCAGCCTCAGGAAGGGAGGCCGCAAGGTGCTGCTGTGGAGGGATGTGCTGAGCCCAGCAGGAGCTCCCTGAGCCAGATGTCCGAGCGAGCCACAGCTGCAAGGCTGTCCCTGCCCTAGTCAAGGAGGCTCCCAGTCCTACCAGCCACTGTGTAACCACCAGGGAGGTCCCCACATTCATTGCCTGTGCCACCTCGCCTCCCACTTGCCAGTACCCAGTCTCCCTGGCCCTCCCAGCTCGCCTTCCGTCCTGCCTTGGGTGCTACCTTTCACCCCCTGCCCTGGCTCCTGTGCTCTCCCGGGAGCCCTGCTCCTGGACCCCCTGCTCTGTCACCGTGTAAAAGCGTCCGCGTCCCACGCCATGTGGATGCCTATTGCTCTGCATAGCTCTGTGTACTTTCGTGCAATGCCAGCACCCCGGCTCCGTCTCTGGGCTGAGTCCTGGCTACTTACAGGGCTAGTGCCACCAGCAGGAGGTTGGAGGAGAGTCAGTGAGTGGCTGGAAGTGACCTCGCCCCAGAATGGGCCTGAGGATAAGAAAGCCAGAGGGTGACCAGGTAGGGGCAGGACGCTCGAGGTGGTGCTGTCGCCAGCCTGCCCAATATACATATATGTCGTCTGTGGACCTAGGGTGGTTGGGGCTGTGTTTCCTGGCTGTGCCTCACTCCTAGGTAGGCAGGAAGGAGACCAGTTGGCTGTACTTCCTTTTGGGCCTGTCCTTAGATATGGCAAGGAATACAGGGGGTCAGGCAGACGGGTACGAGGACCTTGTGTCACCTAACCAGTGGTGGTGGCTGGGGCAGGAAGGGCTGTTTGGGGCCCTGTCTGTGCCTCCTGCGTATAGCAGGGTGGTGGGCAAGTTCCCTGCTGGGATGTGAGAAAAAACCTCCCAGCTAGGCGTCCACAGCACGGAGGAGCCTGCAGCTTGAATGGACGCTGCTCCCTGCCCTTACGCAAGGTGAGCAGGTCCCAAAGGTCCTGGCAGCACAGGATGCAATATGGGCTAGGCTGGAGGCTGTCATCCCCCACGCCAGCGTGGCCTGCCTGGCAGCTCCCTGCTGCCCCCAGGGCCTGCTCTGAGACCCACGCCCTGAGCCTTTCCTCCTATACCCCCAAAGCCTGGCTCGGACAGTATCTGTCCCCTGAGGGCTATTGTCCATGGATGAAGTGAGCTCTTTGTCTGGAAGTGGCTCTGAGGATGCAGCACTTTGGGCCTTCTGGCTTGGCTTAGGCCTGGGAGCCCCCTGGGGCTGTCACACTCTGGGCTGGAAGCCTTGAGGCCGTGATGGATGCTGCCTTTGAGGCTCTGAGAAGCCAGGCCAGGCCCCGCAGGGGGGTCAGGCATGGGAGAGAGCGCTGCCTAAGGGGGACCAGGTGGACACAGAAGGCCGACCAGTAACCCAGGGCTGCTCTAGACACATCAAGGGGCCTGGGCACCCAGGGATCTAGTTTCCCTACGTCCAGCAGCTCCCTGAGGCAGACTACCATCTGCCTTGGCACTGGCCCCAAGATTGCCCCACCCACCCTGGGATCCAGGAGCATAGAGGAGCTGGCTGCTGGGCACGTCAGAACCCTGGGCCACGGTGGCACTCGCTCTGAGAGTCAAGAGGGAGGCCGAGGCTCCTGCTCACTCCTCAGATTTACCGAGCGCTGTCTCACCTCCCAGGGCACAGTGGCCAGAACCAGAGTGCTGAGCCAGGTGGAGAGGTTCTGGCCGCGCAGAAAGGGGCAGTCAGAGAGGGCTTCCTGGAGAAGGCGCCTCCGCAAGAGGCCTAGCACAGGAGGAGTGAGGGCTTGGACGGGTGGTCCCAGCCAGGAACAGCAGGTAGAAAGCACAGAGTGTCGGGACCATGGCCTCGGTCTGGCTGTTCTGCCAACGAGTGGGTGAGGGATGAGGCTAGAGAGGAAGACCAGCCAAGGAACCTGGGCTTTGTCCTTGGCCAGTCTGCCAAGCAGGATGGAGGGTACAGTCAAGGGAGGAGACTGGGCAGGGGAGAGTAGGTTTGAGAGATGGCTCAGGGAGGCGAGGGCAAGACTTGGTGCTGGCAGAAGCGGGCAGGAAGTGCCAGGCAGCCTGTGCCCAGGCTCTGAGTGTGCTCTCTGGGGTAGCATCCCTGGTATGGGCAGGCTCAGGTCAAGGATGCCTCCCGGCTCATACCTGTGGGCTCTGAGCTGCCGATGGTCAGCCAGGGTGGGAGGAGCCTGGGAGTCAGGTGGGCCTTCCCTGCCACAGGCCAGGCACAGGCAGGGACGAAGGCACAGTTGGTGCCCACCTCCCAGCCTAGCCCAAGGACGGTAACCTTCACACGCTTCAGGGGCCCAGCCCTGGCTGTGGGTGTCATAACCACCATGCTCGCCAGACACAGAGGCCAAGTTGCTGGAGGTTTTAATCACTGTCACAACCCTAACCACACACAGGCAGAAACTCCCCACTCACGGCCAAGAGAGCTGTGCGCAAGGCCTTTCCCGAGGGTGCTCAGGCGAGGAAGACTGCAGGCGCCATGGGGACTGCCTGAGCCGCACATCCGGGCGGGAGCTGGGCTGCCACCTCAGAGCATGATTTATACCTGACTCCCACCCTCCTCTGAAGTCCGGCCAAGTCTGTAACACCACTATGGGTTTTGTTTGTTTGTTTGTTTGTTTGTTTTTGAGACAGGGTCTCATTATGTACAGTAGTTCAGGCTGGCCTTGACTTCACTATGTAGCCCAGGCTGGCCTCAAACTTGAGGTGATCCTCCTGCCTCAGCTTCCCAAGTGTTTGGATTACACACATACACCACCATGCCTGGCTGCAGCATGACTTTTGAAATTAGCTGATTGGAAAGCAGGCTGCATTTCCTGGGGCTCCCCACTGCTGACCAGAGAGGGCCCTCGTCCGAGAAAGATGAGCCGAGCTGGGGCTGAGATGTTCGCCACCACCCAGGGAGCCCCTCAGCCCGTACACCGGGCTGACTGGTGGGAGTCAGATTTGCAGAGATGCCTGGGGCCTTGTAAGACCTGAGCCTCTGAGCAAGAGCAGAGCTGAGGGGACTCACTGCACCGGGCTGGGAGACAGGAGAAGCAATCTGCAGATCTGTCTAGGGGACAGCTTCAGACTGGGAGGTGCGAAGCGCGTTACCATCGAGACAGTGGGGCGAGAAGCTGCCGAAGTCTCCAGGAAGACCTTTGATGCTGAGACCCCCAAGGATGAGGCGGCACGGGGTCTCCCATGGAAGCACTCAGCGAGCTTGTGGAGCAGAAGCGTGGCCTGGCCCCCGAAGGGTCTAGGGAGGGGGGTGAGGTGGAGGTGGGGTATATGGGGGTGGGATTAGCCAGGCTAGGCCCCTAGGGTCTTAGGGAAGGCTTGGCTTGCTCAACTAACAAGAACCCCAAGCATAGTGACCATAAAGTGTTGAAACTAGGCTCTGGTTGATCATAAGTGATGGATCAGCCCCTTACAGATACCAGAAACTCGGCAGCTAGCTTTGGGGCCAGCATTGCAACTGTGACATCTGAGGCTTAAGAGATGAGGGGGAGCTTGCCCAGGCCATATGGCAGGCAGCTGGGCTGGGCCTACAGTTCCTGAGTCTCCATTTGAGGAACTCCCACCATCAGAGAAAGCCCCTGCCCTAGGTCCACCACCAGGGGTGCAAGCTGAGCCAGCTACAGTGTGCATGCTGGGTCTGCCCCCAGGCCCTAGCTGGTAGCTAGATTGCCGTCCCCAGAACACAGCCTTGCGGGCTGGGGTGGATAATCAGGGTGAGAGCTGGGTCTTGTCTTTCCTTTCTCTATGTTCTTCTCCCTGTATCCTGGGACTATGGGTTAGGCCCCACCACCTGCTGAAGCCCCTGTACCTCTGGCCATCTCCCAGCCCCTGGTGTGGGGTATCCATCTCTAGCAGGGAAGGAGCCCCAACTTGGGGAGACAGGTGCCTCGCAAGAGTGTCTGATGGGTTCACCCCACCAGCCCATTGCACGCTTCCTACCAGCCGTGGAGGCTCAGAGGCCTTAGCCTCATCCAGCCCTCTCCAGTTCAGGGTCCACCAGGGGCCCCCACCGTGCAGATCCCTGGCCCTCCAGTCTTGCAGCAGTGATAAGGACGGGGCAGTGTGACAGCAGGTCCAGCTCTGAGCCCAGGCAGGACATGGCGCAGAGGCCCTTGGAGGCCAAAGTGGTTCCACTTCGTGGGCCTAAACCTTGCCAGGAGGCACCACGGGGCGTGCTCTCAGATTGCTTTCCCTGGCCAGAGCCCCGGGCCCTCACCCAGCCTGCCTGGCCTAGTGTGTCTTGGCACCATGGGCCTCAGCCAGCACGCGGCCTGCCCAGTCTCAGCCCTCATGAGTTCAGAGCACGAGGCTGCACCAGCCCCCGGTGCTTGTCTGGTCCTTGCCTGAGTGCAGAGGTGGGGTTGGAGCTCCCTTGAGGAGGCTAAAGAGGGTTCCCCAGAGCCCTGGACAGGCAGGACTGAGGTTCCCTGGGGTAGCTCTCTCCAGGTGTCCTATGTTCTTGTAGCTCCCCGGGAACTGGGGAACCAGGCGGTGCTGAGGACTGGCTCTGGCCTCTGCCCCCGCCCCCACAGAGGCTGCGTGGCCCCTGAAGCTCTGCACTTGGAAGGCTGTGCAGTGACCTTTGACCCTGAAACAGGGGGCAAAGAGGAGTTCGATCAGCAGCCTGGGCTTGGATATTGGGGCTGCCGTGGAGACAGTGCCTGTGCTGTAGCAGCAAGGCCACAGACCCCCTGCCCAGCAGTGTGTGGGGCCCTGCCAGCTGCACCTTCACCCCAGAAACCTTGGCTTCCACAGCAGCGCCGAGGGTGATTCAGCCGTTGCGGGGTATGCAGGGATGCCTCCTCCCCCAGCCTTGAGCTTCCCCCTTGCCCCACAGGCACGGAACCCAGGCCTGAAGCTCTGAGACAGCGTTTGGGCCCAAGCCACCTGGCAGCTGCCACTGGGGAGACATGCACTTTTCTCCTGATGGCTAGGGATCTTGTTGGGCTTCCCTGGCCCCAGAAGCACATGCTGGTCAGGGTGGGCACGGCATAGGTTGGAGAGTAGAGCTGCCCCGGATCCCTGGCCATGGGTGGCAGAAGCCACTGGGGCTCAGAGAGTATGGAGGTCAAGAGCTTTGACTGAGAAAGTGCAAGACGCTGGGCCACCCCACCTTTTATCCCCTGAGAGTGTGTCACTGTCACCCTGACTGGAGACCCTCCTGCCTCAGCCTGTTTGAGGGCTTTGTCTCTCCCTACCTCTCGCTGGAGAAGCCCTGCTTTTAAGTCTTCCTTGGAGACATAGCTTTCCTTTGAACCATAGGTGTCTGGTGGCCTGACATGCACCGCCTGGCTGACCGCATCCACTTGGAGGAACTGACCCGCATTGGCATTCTGAGTGGCAGCGTGGATGCCATGGTCCAGGCCCACATGGGAGCCGTGTTCATGCCTCATGGGCTCGGCCACTTCCTGGGCCTTGATGTGCACGACGTGGGAGGCTACCCTGAGGTCAGTGTGGAGACATTGGCAGATGGGCCCTCGCGGGGCCTCACATCCTGGGGCAAAGTGGGGCTCCAGGAGAAAGCAGGGGACATAGCAAGACAGGAGGGATGGGGTTCCCTGGGATGCGTGGGGGAGAAGGGAGGAACCAGGGTCCTGGCTTGCCCTCTGCAAGGGCCGTGGTCAGCGTAGAGGTGGATGCCTGAGCTGCAGCAAGTGCTGGATGTAGCCCCTGCCCAGAAGGGCGGTAAGCTCGAGGTGGACCTGGCACCCTTCCAGCGCACGTGGTCTCCGCCAGGTGGTAAAGCTGATGCTGGGTCTTGGTGACAGAACTACACTGCACCCTTCATGTTCTGCTGCATGTGGCTTCAGATTCACCTCAAGCGACCGGAGCCCGGTAGCAGGCCCCGTGCCACTGTTCTCTGGCTGGTGCGCGCTCTGCCTCGCAGTCCCCTGGCCCAGCACACCTGTGGCCCTGCAGCCTGCTCACATCCCAGTCTTAGGACCCCTGGCAGGAGAGGAGGGCATCTCCAGACAAGCCTTCCGCTCCCGCTCTTAAGACCACCCAGAGGGTGCTTGAGGGCTCACAAGATGCTCCTACTGGGCAGGTGAACGCAGCCCACTGAGCCCCTGTGGCAGGGGCGAGCCATCCCTGCCACCTGGCCCAGCGCCCACCATGCAGGGGGCTGATTATGCAATCGGTGCACACCCTGGGGCCCACCAGCCAGTTAGCCAAGACTAGGCTTGGCCTCTTGGCTGCAGGGTATTTTGAAAGCACTAAGTGATTTTTTGGGGAAAAAGTTGCTCAAGAGAAGCATTATTATTCAATTATTTTTTTTTCCCCCTCAAGTGTAAACAGTTAAATTTGCAGAAACAAAATCAGTTTTAATTTCCTAATTTCTGTCCATCCCATTGTGTGCAGAGAGCCAAGAGCAGGGCCTTCCAGACATTGTTAACTGAGGTTCATTATTCATTAGTCGCCAAAGCGCTTTTTTTCCACCAAAGAAAATTGGCAGCAAACTGTTTTCATCTTTTCCAGTAAGCAGCCCTTTGTGCTCAGAGCCTATTCTTCTGACAGATAAACACTGTAGAAAAAATATGGCTTTTCCTATAAGTCATTTGTTTTAGTTCAGGCCTACGGACACATCTGGGTCTCCTCTGTCAGAGCCCAGTAAAAGTGGAGGCTTCGACAGCCCTCTGCCCAGGCCGAGGCAGGCTTGGGTATGGTGTGGGCATCCCCAGCAGGCCTGGCATACCTAGGCCAGGAGACTTGCGCTCTCTTCACGGCCTGTACCCCACTCAGCCTAGCCTTCATCCTCAGCCTGCTCTGGCTGCTGGGCTGGCCTCCCAGACACGCCTGCCCCTATGCCCTGTTCTCGGCGGGCCACGCCTGCAGCACCGAGAGTTAATATTCTGAAGGGCTAACTGTGCTCCGCTAGCTGAGACTGGCATATCCTCTGGAGCCCTGGGATCCTTTCTTTCCATGCTCCCGAACCCCAATTGGAATGGTGGGCCCATGGTTTTTTTGGATGGAGGGAAGCAACTCTCCAAGCTTCAGCAAACCTGCCTCTCCTGCACACCTGTGAAGCAGTCCACACCAAGTGCAACTGGGAGGAAAGAGACACGACCTGTCCAGCCCCTGGCTTTGACAGCCATGGGGTGCAGAGAAGGGGACAGCACCTCAGGGTATAGCATGAAGGACAGGAGGAGAGTACCAAGGGGTAGGCACAAGCTTTGGGGGGCAGGAGCAAAAAATTTCTAGAAAAGAGATCCAGGGCCCTGAGTTCTCACAAGCAAGCTGGCTCTAGACAGGAGACGGGCCCTGCTCCTCACCACGATCGCCTCACCTGAGCCCAGGCTGTCATTCCAGGCAGGACCTCTGGTTACGGAGCACCCTGCCTCCTGAATCCCCTGCCCTGCTGCCCAGACTCCAGCTCTGCAGCCCAAAGCAAGGGCTGTGGGGCTGGGGCCACAGCCGCCAGACATCCTCGCCCAGAGCATGACCCACCAGGGGTCGTGGTGCCTTCACTGCCTCCATCCTGGCCTGCTTACACCAGGTCGGGGCGGCTGCCCCTGCCCTGTGGAATCACAGACACAGGCTTCCCTGCCGTGCCCAGCCTTGGAGGCTGAGCCAGCCTGTTTTTGGTTACCTTATGTGAACCACTAATTGAAGTCTGATGTTGTTGGCCCCCAAACAGTCAGAAATGACAGCTTGATCTCCAGCAGCTGGGCTTCCTAGGGGGAGCTGCAAGCAGGGCAGGGCAAACCCGGATCCTGACCAGAAAGCCTGCTCTCTGCCCACTTGCTCAGAGGCCCTGGCCGTGGACCAGATGGGGCCTGGTGAAGGCAAGGACCCTCCTGCAAGCGTCCTGGGTACCACCTGCCCTCGGCCCAGCCTGAGGCCCTGGTAGCTGTGCCTGGGTGAGCAGCCCGCCCCAGGAAGGGCGTGCACTGGGGAGGAGGGAAAGAAGCTGTCACTGTTGCTTCCTCAAAGGCCGGGGACCGTTTCCCAGGGCCCAGCTGGAGGGTGCAGAGAGCTCCTGTGAGAGCCACACCACCAAGCCAGGCACACACAGGTACTTAGAGGCCAGTACTGGTGCTGGCAGGCCCATCCTGAGGAAAGCACAGTCCCTCTTCCCGGATGGTCCCATGGAGAACCTGGGGCTGGGCTGGGGGAACAGAACCAGCACTTCTGGAGCCAGTTTCCACATGAGCCTCCTGGAAGGAAAATTGCTGCCCCAGAAAGCCTCATAACCTCCTTAAGAGTTTTGTTCTGTTTTATTGGCTTCTGCCATTGCCTGGGCCTAGGTAAGGACAGCTGGACACCCAGCCATCCCCGTGGGGCCACCTGGGCTGCGTGCCCTGGCTGCGTGCACATCAGAGCACTCCTGAAGGCAATTCGGAGGGTAACCAGAGGCCAGGGACACTCAGAATCCAGAGGTCTTATGAGGAGTGCCTGTGGCCTGGCACGGTAGAGGTGAGTCTGGGCTGCAGACCCCACTGTCAGAGAGCCCACAAGGCTAGAGCCAACTCTTGTGCCTGGCCGTCCTCCACTGAGGCGCTGAGTAGGCCCCTCGCAGCCAGCCCTGCGGCTGTCGCTTGGGTCCTCCACCGTCCCTCTCCCCACAGGGCGTGAAGCGCATTGACGAGCCAGGTCTGCGGAGCCTGCGCACCGCACGGCAGCTGCAGCCAGGCATGGTGCTCACCGTGGAGCCAGGCATCTACTTCATCGACCACCTCCTGGACGAGGCCCTGGCTAACCAGGCCCAAGCCTGCTTCTTTAACCGCGAGGTCCTGCAGCGTTTTCGCGGCTTTGGTGGGGTGAGTCTTCACGGGCCCCACACTCTTGCTCCCAGAATGTCTACCACCCCTACTGCTTCTGCTCATCACCTCTGTCTCAGGACAGAGGCCCTGCTGGAGCAGGGGCCATCTTGACTTGCTCACTTGGAAGTGGCCTACCCCTTCATGTGGTTGGTCATTGGCCAGGCGCCTCACCCCTGCCCACTCAGGGCGCTCCCATCTACCCTACAAGGACAGGGTGAGCAGGTGACACAACCAACCAAGGGGCCATGTGAGGAACTTTCCTCTAGGCCAGTGATACAAACAACCCGCTGCAGCACGTGTGCCGTAGGTTTGCCACCGCTGCGCTAGGCAGTCAGCCACAGAAGCTTTGAGACCAATTGCTTCTGTCATGGCGGGTATCAGTCATTTCCTCAGAAAGCTGTACCCAAGCAGCAGGGAGCAGGGTGGAGCAGGTGGGATCCACTGATGTGGCATAGAAGGGCAGCTCAGCCATGATGAGCATCTGTCCATCTGACCCAGGTCCGTATTGAGGAGGACGTTGTGGTGACTGACACCGGCATGGAGCTGCTGACCTGCGTGCCCCGTACCGTGGAGGAGATCGAGGCATGCATGGCAGGCAGTGACAAGGCCTTTACATCCTTCTCTGGCCCAAAGTAGAGCCAGGGTCTGGCCTTGCACCCTGTCTCCATGTCGACTGGCCCTCCGACGGTGAGAAACGGTGCTCAGAACCTGGAGCTTGGCATCAATATTTGATCATACCAGGGGCTGGGGATTTAGCTCAGTGGCAAAGCGCCTGCCTGGCAAGCGTAAGGTCGTGAGTTCGGTTCCCGGTACCGGAGAAAAACCAAAAAAAACAAAACAAAAAACAAATATTTGATCATACCAAATAGGACCATTTCCTAAGAAGGAAAAATGCTTTTTCTATTAACTTTCTGTAAGATCACACCCTTAATCACTTCTGTACTATACTTAAATGACAGTGACTTTAAAACTCTGACTGGGGGCTGGGGATTTAGCTCAGCGGCACAGCAACTGCCTGGCAAGTGCAAGGTCATGAGTTCGATTCCCGGTACCGGAAAAAAACAAAACAACAAAAAATAAAACTCTGATTGAACATAATCCTGTTCTTCAGTAGCAACTAAAATGTACCTTGCTGCCACTTATATGACTGTAGGAAAGATGCATTTTCAGTATTTTCTCCCAAAAATCAGTAATATGCAGAGTGTAATTTTCAATAAAAGCTTTTCTTAAGCAGTCATTTTGTGCGTGGCTCCTGTTTTATCCCTTTGTAGGTGAGGGCTTAGGACCCACCAGCCCTGAGAAGATGGCCCAGCTCGTGTGGCCTCAGAAAAACGGTGATGGTGCTGCTGGCCCTGCCAGGATGAAAGCAGGGTGCTCCCCTAGGAGCCTATGTTGAGTCCTGAGGACTCTGCCGGGCTTCAGTGTCACCTTGTCATCTGCTGCAAGGGTTCCAGGCCTCACAGACCTCAGAACCACTGGGGCACTTGATAAACGGTTCCTGGAACCCAGGCTCAGATCTTCCAAATCAGAATCTCCAGAAAACTGTGAACACAGAGAACTGTGTAACAAGCACCCCTGGGTGCTCCAGATGGACGCACAGGTTTGCAAACAACTCTCAGGTGACAGGATGATAAAGCTCAGTGCAAGACTCACCCCATCAGCACAGCAATGCCAGAGATTTGACTGGAGGAATAGCTGCTGACCCAACCCTGCAAGATGATCCTTTTCTAACATTGTTACTGCCTCAAAGCTAGGCTTCTGAAGGGGCAGGATTATACCCCAGTTGATGCCCACTGACAGAATTTCACTCTGACAGCAAATCTGGCCTTCCTCAGCTTGTCCGCGGTCCCACAGCCCAACAGGACGGACCCTCCCCAGAGCTGGCTTCTACAACTCTGCACACCAGAGTTCTTCATACTCTCTGCCAAGTATTTCTGACCCAAGGTGAAGGGCAGCTGAGAAGAAAGGATGTCATAGCGGAAATCTAGTCCAAGCTAGCGACATTTTGAGAAGTCACCAAGGGATTCAATAGTAACTTATTTCTTCCCATGACAGTAACACAGAAGTATTTACGACGTAGCCACCAAGGGATAAAAGCCAGAGCTTAGGGTATAGCTTTGGTGGTAGAGCACATGCTTAGTTAGCATGCGCAAGGCTCTGGGTTTGGTCCTCAGTACCACCAAAAAAGGAGCAGCCCATCTCAGTTCCAAGCCATGATTTGTCTTACTTGCTTTTTAGATCTCCAACACCAGGAGCTGAGACTATAGCTCAGTGGCACAAGCAGAAGGTCCTGAGTTCGATTCTCAGTACCAAAAAAAAAAATTTCCAACACCAATCCTTTAGGATTTCCGCTGTTGCACAGACGTAGTCTCTGTTACCCACTGGTGACACTGAGCAGTTTTAGAAACAGTTGGGTCTTCTGTGCATCGGATGAGTTGTAGAGTTTTCCAAGCATTTCAGACACACTCAGGTGTACAGGATTTCAATTCCCCCCACCTCCAGGTGAAACCAAGCTTTGGTAAGAAATGCACATGAATGAATCACGTTTTCCTCCTCCCAACCCTCCAACTTTCCATACTGAAACTGCCTGCCCATCTCACATAGACGTTTCTATGATCATCAAGCAAGTGGGTGAAAAACAAGCAGGAACCGCAGTAACTAAACTCCCTGTCCAGGATGGACACTGGGAACACAGAGGTCAGTCCAGCTCTCTAGGCACCCTTTGATGGCAGAGGATGTGGGTGGCCAGCAGTAGCCACTCTGTTCACCAGAGCTGTATCCAACTGCCTCCAGCCTGTTAGAAATTTGTAGAGCTTCAAAAACACACTAGGGATCCTTCCAGAAGCCTATACAGTGCTAAAGCCTTCCCCAAACTCCGCAAGGGTTTCACTCAATAAATGAAGAATCTATTGTGCCAGTACAATATGAGGACACAAACATGCATAACTGTGTTGTCTTGATGAAAAGTGCTATGAAAACATGTAAAGGATTGCCCTTGTACAGGCCAGGGGGCAGAGATAGCAAGGGTGTGAAGTGAAAAGGAAAAGGAGATGTTGCATTCTGAACCTCAAGAACTGCAAAGGGGGGCTGGGGATTTAGCTCAGCGGCAAAGCGCCTGCCTGGCAAGCGCAAGGCCGTGAGTTCGGTTCCCGGTACCGGAGAAAAACCAAAAAAAAAAAAAAAAACAAGAACTGCAAAGGGTCAGAGGGAGAAAGGAAGGAAAATGGTTTGGGGCCAGATGAAATGGAGCCGTATCACCAGATTGGGTCTCATCCTGGTCACCGTGGAGGCCATGGAATGGTTCTGGAGAACATGTGGTGACTGTTGTCCAGGAGACCAATGAGGAGCCCATCAGCAAGCCCAGGGAAGAGAGGATGGCTCTGCACAGGGCACGGTTAGGGGAGGCGAGGGAGACAGGCTCCAGAGACCATTCGGAGGTAGAACAGAAAGTAGGTGATGCAGAAAGGAGATGCTTCAAAGGTAATGGCTGGAGTTTGGGCTACAGGAAAAGGGTATCTAGGGCGGAGATGGTGAGCTTCAGTAACAGCCCACTATGGCACACATGCCATAATATGCCACTTACATACTCTTCAGATGCATATAGGCAGTCAAAGTTGGTCTCCAGGTGCTTTTATTAAAAAAAGCCCCGGCACTTCCACGGAGAATAATCTCTAAAACCTCCCAAGACAAGTCACTGGATTCCAACTACAACTAATTCATAAAAAGGAAGCAGGACATACTATCCATGGGAATTACTGTGCAGTTTTCATGAGAATGCAGCAAGTAGAAATCTATCTCCCAAGACACGAAAGAACTGAAGGTTCACTGAAGTATCTTAATGCCACCTTTCCTTTTCCTTTCCTGACTTGAAACAATTCAAATCAGCTTCTTGTACTCAGAATATTTATGAGATCAGCAAATTCATTTCTACAGCCCACCCCCACGGGATGCAATGTGTAACCGAAAACGGCACACACACTATAAAACCGTATTAAGGGAAAGGCCATCTACCTCAAAACTCAAGAATTTGTTTCCACTCTGTAGATGTACACATACACTCAAACATGACGTGATTAAGCTGAACTCGTGCCACTTTCCCTATTCTACTATACATTTTAGACCAGGTACTAAAAAGTACAACTAAAAATGCACTTCCCCATCCACTAAGGGAAATCCAGACTTCGACAGAAGCACCTCCACCCTTCACCCCACCCTCACCCCAGGCCACGGGAAAGACAGCCAGGCTTCTGCAAGCTCTTCGGAGCTGTTTACCTTGGACTGCTTTTGGAATCTAATGTAAAGAACCCACAACGAAATACAGTCATTGTTCCAAAAGTTTTTATTTTAGAATTTCTTGAAAGAAATAAAATTATATTAAAAAAATAGAGTAATCTCACAAACTGAAAGCCAGGAACAAAAAGAACAAGTTAGTACTTTTTCCTGAGAGGCAGATCTAATTAGCTGTAGAAAGGACTTTTTCTTTCTTACCTTTTGTCAAACAAAAATTACTTTTCCTATTTCTAAGGCATCAAAAAGCACTGAGTGCTAAATGGGTTGTTCAGGTACAAAGTTTCAGCCCTCTAATGGGGATTAAGAAACATCAAAAGCTGCTACAATGTCCTTTCCTTTAATATCACATTGTACATACTTCTACTTTTTACATGAATTTGAGAACTTTACACTCGTGACCTGAATTTTAAAAACCTGGTCAATATTTTAGTACTAGTTCTGAGTAAGAATGTCCAAAGCATCTCAACTGGCATCCCAGCGGATGAAAGGGGTCAGACGGGAAGAGCTGCTCTGCTCTCGCCATCTGCAACTGAACCAGTCAAAAGGCACCATCGCAGACGCAGCCAGCAACGTATCCTCCAGCCTCAGCCCTAAACCACTGGACCTGCATGCAAAGCAGATCAATCTGAATGGTTCGTAAGTTACAAACTCCCAACAAATGTTTCAACAGTCGCTTTGCAATTCCCACAGCTCTAAACTTACTCCCGCCACTCCATTTCTCTGCATTTTGCACTGATAAATCTACCAAACTAAAGACTACCATTTTCAACCACTTGAGTAAAATAGTCAAGACAGTGGTTAACATTTTTATTCTATGCATGATTGCTAGTATTCAGTTCTTTGTGTTCAATTACCTATTGCACAGGCAACAGGAAAGCTTGAATCAATTTTTCTCCAACTCCAAATCTTATGTTCTGACTTCAAATACTAAGTACACACTCCTGATGATTTCCCTACAGCTTTTTTTCATATCACTGGTAACCACAAATTCCATGTGGACATCTATTTTTGATTTTTTTTTAAATGAGGGATTGAAATGTAACACCTATTAAGAGTGTTTAAAGATTCAAGTGGCCTAACTACTATATTACCCAATCAGCTGTAGGACTCTGGTGGTAAGCCCTAGTTATCTGAACATGTACCAACCTCTGCGAGTAGGTCGATACTCCAATCGAAGTAAACTGCTGTTGGAGCCTAACTTTAAAAAAGAAAAAAAACGACCATTTCTCGGTTGCATGGGGAGTTAACAGCCCTCCAGAGAAGCATTTCATGGAACAACACTTGGCTCCAACCTCACATTTGCAAGGAACTTGTAGCCCTAAAAGTCTTTGCTGAGTTGCAGGGCACAATGTCGTCTTCTGCCCAGGAGAACAGCAAAGTCAGCACACTTCCACCAAACCCAGGGTGCAACTTCAGTTACAGTCTGGTTACATTATCCCAAGTCCTAGTAGGAAACAGCAGTGTGGCCCGAAATGACCATATTCAAATAAGAAACCTAGTAACACAGACCTTTAGCAGGTCTGTCTAGTCACCATCCCAGGGACGAAACAATACACAGACGCCAACCAACTTAAGCTAGAATCATGCTAAAAGACAAAGTTAACAAATACGATCTAAACTACCAACACTGATATAACACAGACTCTAGAGGTGCCTGACATTAGTGATTGCCATTTTTTGTCTCCATAAAAATGTCAATGTCCTGAGTTTTACCAGCATTTTCTTTCCAAAATAATTATTGGACATAAAAGCATACAATGAAGCAACAGAAGCAGTGGTATATAAAGTCTGGAAGAACAGCCCACTAACTAAAAGAATTACACAAAAAAAAATATAAACAGATGTATTTAAGCAAAATAAATTAAAGGTTAAAACCTTGTATTTTCAAGTTTTCTTAGACTACTGTTTTGGGAGATGGCATGGAGTTGCTATATTTTTCTAATAATTTATTTGGTTAAGATTAAATACCAAAATGTTACTTCACAATAAACTTTTTTTTCACAATAAATTTCTGCCTTTTAAAACTGGTGGCCCTATAGCAGTTATTTTGAACACAGAAGAAACTACCAGCTGAATTAATATTCCAAATCCCAATCAGTAGCTTACGGTGTCAAATTGTTAAGACATTTTATTTACTAACTTGTCTATCAAAATGGCATGAAAAAAACCAACTTAGTTTACCAGCACCTGCAGAAACTAAAATTCTGGTACACAAATGGGTTTGTTTTTTTTTAGGACATGAAATAATACCAATTGAATAACCCAAAGGTATCCCTAAATCATAACTCTAATATGCTTTACTTTTTGTTATTTATATTTTTAAGCCATTTAACTGCATATTACCTTTATGATATAGTTTTCTTATTTAATGACATCAAAAATCGCTCCAAATTACAAAATGATTGGTTTCTACAGCCCTAGGATAATTTAGATTAACACAGATGGAATTCAACTGCTCCTAATCCAATTACTTGTATCTATTAAAACTGAGAACCTTCTGTATGACCTGCCAGTTTCCCGTTCCTCTTGTCAATTTAAAAAAGAAATATTTCTTGGGAAGTCAGGATTTATTAAGAACACTAAGGTTTTACCATATACTTTAAAAATTTTTGTTTTTCAATTCCCACAAAAATTCACATCATGTAAAGCCAGATATTTAAACGGCAAGGCTAATCAACGCTTCAGTGCTGACCCTAGAAAATAACCTCCAATGGCTCTGAATAATGGAAAAGACAACACTCAGCCATGAACGTGAGTGGCGTCGGTGGTCACACCTTTCATGCTCAAGCCACAGTTGCGAAGTCTGGAAAGGAGGAGGCCTACTGTCCCGCAGTATCGGAATTTGTTGTCGTATTTTCAGTGCTAATGGGCTGCACGTTGTCTGCAAGGTTGTGTGCGTGTTCAAGAAACAAATCTTTCAGTACACTTAATTCCTTTGTCAGCAATTTAATTTTCGCTTCCAAGCGTTCGTTCTCTTCTTTGAGCTGGTTCACTCTTTGCAGCGTGTCTTGTGCTTTCTGCTTGCTTTTCAATCGGCTCTTTTTCACAGCCATGTTGTTCCTCTCTCTGCGCTGGCGATACTCGTCACTGTTTCGATCCATGGGTGAACTCTTCTTGCTTTGCTTGCTTGGAGGCGCGGCTTTGCCTCCTCCTCCAGGGCCGGCGGGCACCAGCTGAGGAACCTGCTGCAAGCCGCTGGCGTGCGCCTGAGTGTGAATAACGCTGATCCCGTTCACTCCCGGAGCGCTGCTTGGCTGCACTATCTTGCTCATTTGGGCACTCTCCCTCGCCAGCACAGACCAGGCAGAAATGAGAGCAAGGTGATCAATCGCTTCCACGCCAAGCTGCCGAAAGATCTTCCCACGTACCTACTAAAAAATAAACTGCATTAAAATACTTAAAATGACCAACAAATGAGCTTCAACTTGTATGTACCCAACACAGCAGGCCACCATTAATTGATCATGCTGAGAAAAATCTACAGCACTTGCCAACTAACTGTTCGAACGTTCCAGAAGTCGAAAGCATTTAATTTAGAAAGGGAAGTTAAAGTTGGAACAGAAGCACCATCAGGCTGCACCCAGCCCACCTGAATCCCCAAGGGTACTGCCCATCTGCGATTCTTATCCACAAAGAGAGGACAAACAAAAGAATACCACTAATTAGGTAGCTCACAGAAACTAATAGCACTTGACTATCTGCCAAGGAGAAATCTGAGCTGCGGGTTAGCTACGGGAAGCTGAGCTCAGCTGCAGTAGGGAAGACACCTGTAAGGAAAGGGAGACGAAGTTTGAATATTGGTGCAAGTCAAATTAGAGGGGCTGGGGATTTAAGCTCAGCGGCACAGCACCTGCCTGGCAAGTGCAAGGTCGTGACTTCGATTCTTGGTACAGGAAGAAAAAACAAAAACAAACAAATTAGAAAGTTGGAGTGGAGTGCCCAATCTGCAATATTCACAAGAAATATTAAGCTATAATCTCAGCATGTTCCTTATTTGAATATGCAGGGTGAGTCATCAAGGACTTGACTTTGTTCCCACAGCTATCTCTGTGGAGTATTTTAAAAGGGGGTTTTGTTTATTTTTTCACAACTTCAAGTGAGAGCTCACTGCATTTACTAAGTTGGTTTCTTGAACTTAAGAACTCTAAGACACCCTGTATTAGGTAGTACAAGGTGCTACCACGTACCTTGCTTCTGATGTTTTTTCTTCCTGACATAATAAAATATCTGAACACTCTCAACCTGAAACCACAGGAAAAAACAAAAGCCTTAATGATACATCCCCGAAGTGCAAGTACGGGGACTCAGGCTGGACCAAACGGCTGAGCAGCTGCAAGGCTGTCACCCACTTACCCCGCACTGAATGAGCTCAGAGGACATGCCAGTTCTGGAGCACCACTGTCACACTGCCCGCAAGAAATGAAGTCATAGCTTCAAAAACCACTCAGACTTGGATGCCTCTGAATCCAGCTAAGGCCCCAGTCACCTGAAGTATCAAATCCCATCTCTCCTATGATAATGAGGTCAACACACAAGAATCTAAGTGAACTGTGTCCGCCAAGAAGTCACAGCCCTGAGGACTGCAGAAAGCACGGTGGGTTACGGACCATAAAGCTACCTTGTTCTCTTCTCAGAAAACTGCTAAATACAACAATGGAAAAACTCTGGGGTCAAAATTATGAAATTGTCCCAAATGAGAACATCCCGGGTATTAAGCAAAGGTCACTTAGTAAACACCAGTAGCTTCACCCGAAACTTTAGCCAGGCATTTCTGTCAACACTATTCGTCTATTTTTTCTTTTTCAATCTTTGCTTTTAAAAGTGCATATATCACTACTTTCAGGTTCAAAAGCCACCCCGCCAGCCCTGAGCTAGCGGACCGTGTGTTACTCTCACTCCAGCACTAGGCAAGATAGAAAGCTCCCTCCCAAAACACGATGGGTATCTACTGGAAGCCCATCTTCAGGAATGGGCAATTTTCCTTGAAAATGTACTAGGTGGTCTAATTTGTCTTCCAGTTAAAAACTGACGATTCAGTATTAATTTGAGCCACCCTTGCTGTCATCTAACCCTAGCGCTACCTAGGGATGAAAGGTATAAAGAGAATGTAGCTATTTTATTAAATCGTTAAGAACTTTAACACCTCTCCTGGGATTGACCTAGTCACAATCATATTCACCTTAATTATCTATTTTTTAACTTCTAGACACCTTTTTTTTGGGGGGGGGTCGTCGGGGATCGAACTCAGGACCTCGCGCTTCCCAAGCACATGCTTGTGCCGCTAAGCTATATCTCCAGCCCTAACTTCTGATATACTGATTACACTCTTAAATCTTTAAAGTTAACTTCCACAATCAAGGTGGCCTAACTTCAGAGATCCAAGAAGTACAAGCTAAAAACCAGGTCAAGCCTCATCTCGGCCCTGGCTCTCACAGCTTTGCCCCGGCCCTGTCCCTTCCCTTCCTTGGGCAGTTTCCCTCTGTGCACGTGACTGGCGGAATACCATCAGCTCCAGTCACTCTTACTCATTACAGGCTCCCAACTCGGCAGTGCCGTGCGTGCCTGTTTCTGTACCCAAAGGTACAGGAATAGGGAAGGGCTCTCTTCCCTCAGTCTGACTCATCTCTCCAAGGCACCACCCTGAACAAAAAAGGCAAGGTTTGAAGTGAGTCCTTGGGCCTGAAAAACAGGAGTATTCACTGAACCTACCAATCTGTAAAACGTCAAGTTTTTTTTTTAAAGTTCTTCCACCACAGGCAAGCCATGAAAGTAGCCCTTCAAATGAAGAGAAAAATCAACCAAGCAAAGCAGATCAAAGAGCTGACTTAGAAGACAGTTTCGGTTTATCAACTGTGCTTTTTAAACCGAACGCCGAGGCACTGCCACTTATACTGCTGTTCCTTCCATAAACACGTACGGAGCACCTACAACAAACCTACAAGTTAGTTTACTTCAAATTTAAACCTAAAAGAAAGTGTGGCTCCAAAGTTCAGTGTACCGAAGCGGGGTGGTGCCTGCTTCCTCGCCAGTGAATCACTCAAGTAGGAAGCCATGGGAGGGCGAAAGAACAATCGTCCTTAAGTGGGGTCCCTGAGCCAGCACCATCATTCAGGACCTTTTAGAAATGTTAATTCTCAGGTTCCCCAGACCTACAAATTAGTTCTGTCCATAGCTTTGCACAGTTTTGTTTTATGGGGTCCTCCAAGTGACTCAGGTGTCACGGCAGTTTGAGAAGGACTGCTGCAAATAAGCATTGGATTTTAAGAATTTGAACTCCGTGAGTAACAGCTTTTTTTCCACATGCAAATTTCTTAATTCAAGCAATGTCCGCTCAAATCAGAAGCATACTGAAAGCTCAGACTGTCAGAATGAGTAAAAGAAAATCAAATTTCCCCGAGTATCCCTTAAGGAAATAAACCTGTCAAGAATTTTCCTAGCCCTTTGGCCACTTTTTTTAATATACTAGAATGAGATCTTTCTCCCCCCAAAATAAACCTTTCGCTCAGTTTCCTTAGTGAGGGTCAACTCTTCAAAATATTCACAGATGCTTCTCCCTTGCCCCAAATCCGTTCAATCCTTGGGAATCTGACAATTCTACCTAAAACAAAGGAAAACAGAAGAAAAATAACACACCTACCACTCAGCCCCTTCCCAATGCCACAGAACTTACTTCAGGTGGCATCATCTCTCAGAAGCACTAGTCTCCGGCTCGGCAGCATTCCCACCAACCACTATCTCTACAGCAATCTAACACACCAGAGTGCATCACACCTGCTGAAAATCTGTCTGCAGTTCCAGACTACAGGATCGCACACAAGGTCCTACCCCTCTCTCCAACCCCGGCTTCCTTATGCTTGACCATTCAACAATACCAAACCACCAGGAGTCTTCTAAATGGTCTCTGCTTTCTTTTCTTTGTGCTTCTGTCCAATCTGCTCTCCCAGTCTGTCAACTCCAACTCCCTGGAGACCACATCAGAGGCAGGATGCTCATCTTCACGTGTCCAGCACCTAGTGTGGAGTCCATGAAGGAAGGGCCATCCCTGCAGGGACAACGTAAGTGGTCCACCGGGGCATGATAAGAAAACATAGGTCTCTGTTTTAATGTCAGCTCTTAAACCTAATTATGGTGTGATTTACAACACACACAGCAAGAGATGGTTTGCAAATACACACAGAGAAGTTCTACCAGAAGCTCATGCTCAATGTTCTTCACCAGCTCTCTCTGAGATAAACCTGGAATTGTGGCTGGCGTAGTTGTCACTACTGGGAGCAGGTGAGGCACTTCAGACCCTAAGACTAAATTCAGCCTTAAGAGGCCCTTTGTGTCTTGCCCATGGGCTCACCCTGTGTTGTGTAATTCCCCAGGGATGAAAACACTTCTCCAAGATCACAAAGCCACACTGACAACACAATGTACTCTTGAGAAATTAACACATATCTTGAAAAAAATAAAGTTCTGTTTCCACCTGTTTTTTTTTTTTTTTTTTTTTTTTAGGCAAGTATTAAAAAAATGCATAAATAAATTGAACCAGCCAACTATGCTGCTCTCCAGAACCAGGAAACAAGGAACTGAAATATTCTTCAGCTCACCGGCATCCTGTAATTATTTAACCTTGTTTACAGTCTCTGCAGAAACAGAGAACTAACCTGGAGAACAGCTTATCCCAAATAGCTTATCCAAGTGGTAATACCTAACTAGCTCTTAAATGCGAATGTACTGGGCTGGGGCTCAGAGGCAAAGCCCCTGCCCAGCACGCGTGATAGCCAGGGGTCAATCCCCAGCACCACACACACACAAAAAGGAAAAATAATCCTTGCAGATGCAGAATTTTTAAAAGAAGCCCTCACAGTATTTTCTTTAGGAGTCACATTTTTAGGGGAGACAGGTTTGCATTAAATGATACTCAAATAAGGATTTCAGTGACCGCAAGCAAAGAAACAATTCTCAATTTTTGTGCAACCCACCAGCATTAAAGTTCTTCTAATGTGGACCCATTTCTGGACCGCCACCTTACAGTATAAACTTCAAACATATGAAAACCTAAACATTTCAACTTTCTGAACACCAGAAACATAGAAGTTACCCGGTCCGAGACCATCCTTCCGCTCATACATGGATTCCCATCCTCTCTCTTGCACACCTTTGTTGTCTATTTTCCCGTGTTCCCTCTAACCGTGCTAAAGGCAGCTTCAAGGTTTACTCTTTTCTTTCTATTCAACTCGTGGTCGCTGCATGTTTTGGAGGCTATCCCACAGTGAACTGCATGAATATACAAGTTTTTTTTTTTTTTTTTTCCTGTAAAAAAGCTGTGTACTTAAAGAGGTGCAGGCCTGTAATCCCAGAACTGTAGGAGGCTGAGTCAGGGAGATCGAAAGTTGGAGCCCTGCCTGGGCAACTCAGCAACAAG
>NW_004955468.1:3126617-3135157 GCF_000276665.1 Chinchilla lanigera | reverse complement strand
CGGCCCCGCGCGGCGCGGCCCGACCCGACCCAGGCCTCCCAGCCCGCGAGTCAGCGAGGAGGAGCGACGATTACGAAACCGGCAGCCTCCGCCCGTTCCGCCGCCGCCGCCACCGGCTTCCCCTCCTTGCCGGGACGGCGCACGCCGCCGCCGCCTTCGCGACCAATGAGAACACTGGCCTGAGCGCGACGCACAGCCCCTTTCGATGGGCAGCGCCGTTAGCCAATCACAGGCCGCCTGGCTGCGGGAGGCGGGCCCGGGGCCGAGGCGTTCACCTCCGCTCCGCGCGGGGCTGGCGGGAGTGGCGGGAGTGGCGGGTGTGGCGGGAGCCGACGGTGGTGCGGCCTTACGCAGCCCGAGGTCTTTCCGCTCCGGGCGTTAGGTGGCCAGGGCCCGGAGTTGTGGGCGATCTATGGCGTGGAAAGTTCTATTCAAACCGGAGATTTAAAAACCGTGTATTTGGGCTGGACGCCTGTAATCCCAGCACTCGGGAGGCTGAGGCAGGAGGATCAGGAGGATCGTTGAGAGTTAGAGGCCAGCCTGGGCTACAAAGTAAGCTCAAGGCCAGCCTGAACTGCATAGCGAGACGCTGTATCAAAACGACAAAAACAAAAAAACGTGTACTTGGGAGAGACACACCTGCCTTTGGAAAACAGCATTTCCTGCGGTGGATTTTTGAGTTACAGATTTCTGTTTCGGTTTCCCCATGTCCTGCGAGAGTCCCCATGGCGTTCGTCTCGGGATTTTGCGGAAGTCCCTACAGGCTCGCCTCCCCGGGGGCGGGTGGGGGTGCTCTGGTGATAGAGGCTAGAGGGAAGTCCCGGGCCCTCACGGCCCTGAGGGCGATTGCAAACTGCGTGTTCCTGTGTGTGTGCGCACGTGTGCATGTGCATGTGCGTGCCTGTGTGTATTTGAGGGGGAAAAAAAAGAATGCAGCAAACTTTTTCCAATGTAAGATTCATGTTGCTGTCTCGTTCGTGAAAACTGCAGACTGTGGTTCATTGTTAGGATGAAATAAATTGAAGTTGTAATACTGATTCCTTGCTGGTGTCTTCTAGGTGAACAGGTGAGACGTAATCCAGTTTGACTTATTTAAGACAAATTTACAGGAGGATCTGAAAGCACTGTTTTTGTTTGTTTTTTTCTGTCTTGTTGCGGGGGGGTTGTGTTTCTTGGGAGGGTTGTCTTCTTGAATCAGGGTTTCTCTATGCAATTCACGCTGGCTTTGAACTCACTTTGTAGCCCAGGCTGGTGTTGAACTCACAGCAATCCTCCTGCCTCAGCCTCTCGAGTGCTGGGATTACAGGCGTGTGCTATAAAAGTGGTTTTTTGTTTGTTTGTTTGTTTTTTAAAACTAGGAAGCATCGCGCTGGGTGGAGGGCAGAGCATGCCTGATAGGTTTGATTGCTTCCTCTTTAGCAATTCTTATCGTTCAAAAATACAGACGCTGTGAAAGAGGAAATGTTTCTTCATCACCCGAACCATGGCGGCAGCCCTCTGCCTAAGACTGTTTCGAGGAATCACGAAGAGATGATAAAGCATCTGCAAAAAAAAGAAAGAAAGAAAGACAGAAAAAAGTGGCTGGGCACGGTTGCACAGCTACTGTGATGGCTGAGAAAGTTCCAGGGTAGGGGGCTGGTGATTTAGCTCAGCGGCAAAGCGCCTGCCTGGCAAGCGCAAGGTCATGAGTTCGGTTCCTGGTACCGGAGAAAAACCAAAAAAAAAAAAAAAAGAAAGTTCCAGGGCAACCAGGACAACCTAGCAAGACTCTGTCTCAAAAAAATAAAAATAGCTAAGTTGTAAGTCAGTGGTAGAGCATCTCTGGGTTAGATTCTCAGCACCAGCAAAAATAAATAAGAATGAATGATGATGACCCTAAATGCACACTTCGGAGAATACCACAGTGTCACCAGAAGCAGTATGTCTCCTTTACAATGGCTATGTTCTGAGCCAAATTTCCTTTAATATTGTAGCACTATTGGACTGTTTGGTTGCTTACAATACCCAAATTTAACCCTAAGATTTCCTAGTCACTTAAAAATTGTATAGGAGGTGAAAAAAACTTGTGTAGGTATATTCAGTCTGGTTTTGCTAACCACTCTCCTAAGCTGCTCCAGCTTTCTGTGTCTGTCTGGCCGACCTTCTACATCCAGGAGACTTGGGTATTTGTTTCCTCTTCAGCTGGTAGCTGGTAATTCTTTTATCTGCTCAGTTTATAAATATTTATTTGGTGCCAACTGCACTAAGCTGTGGGCCAAGTGCTGGAAGTTTAGCAGTGCGAGGACACAGTCCCTGCCCACACAGAGCTTACACTTGGAGCCAGGGAGTCAGGCATTTAGTAATTAACACCATTTCTCAGTTACCACTTCCATAGATAATACAAGAAGTACAATAAGCCTTGTGAGTCAGGGATGACCGGAAAGATGAGAAGGATTAGGATCAGTGGTGCTATGCCAGTCAGAGGCAATGTCTTGTCTACAGGACATGTGGTGGGAGAAATTGAAGGCCAAAGGTTGAAAGAGGGCCCTGGTAAAGACTGGTCAGACAGTTAAGGCAATGTGAACCCCAAATGCAGTTCTGAGGCTTATCCTAAGAGGAAGTTCTGGAAGGGCATGGTGGCAGACACCTGTAATCCCAGCACTCTGGAAGGCTAGGGCAGAAGATTTGCACATTTGATCCCAGTTTAGCCAAGTTAGTGAGACACCGTCTCAAAGAATAAAACAAGAGGTTAATGTTAACCATATGTTGTATCCCATAAGGTGTTTTTGTAGAATGATGCCCCTCGGTACCAGATCCAAAAAGTAAGAATGGAGAAAAAAAATTGGTAATTTGAAATCTCTTATTGCTTGAAAGCCAGATCACTAGAAATTAACTATGCAAAGTTAAGATCAATTAATGTATAGTTATTTGGGAAGTTTCTGAAAAATTAGTATAACAACCACCTTTGGCAGGAGATCTAGACTATATTTTAATTTTTTTTTCCAGTACTGGGGATTGAACCCTGGGCCACTCGACCACTGGGCTACACCCTAAGCCCTTTTTATATTTTATTTTGAGACAGGGTCTCACTAAGTAGCCCAGCATGGCCTTGAATTCGTGATCCTCCTTTCCTCAGCTTCCAGGGTAGCTGGGATTACTAGGCCTACACCGCCGCTCCTGGCTATATCTATAGGATTTTGAGAACTAAAAATACTACATAGGTTTGAGTCTCAGAAAATATTTATTTGTGATGTATTAACTATATGCCACTGATTATACATCATTCTGCCTTGGTTAGGGCTCTTTTGCTTGGAAGTAAATGAAAACCATGCCTGACCAGCCTTAGCATGAAAAAGGATTTGGTGAAAGACTCTAGGGCTCTCTGCATGAAGTACCTATGTCTCATCAGATCCAAACTGAGAACTCAGAGACGTCACACGTGTGTGTGCATACCAGTTTCATTCCTCTTCCTGCTTACACACAGCTTTCTCACATGACTACTGGCAGCCTCGGTATTCACAGCTTCGATCACTAAAGAAATACCAAGTCTCTTTCTAAAGTTCCTATTCCAAAAGTACAAGGCAAGGCCTCTAAGATTAGCCCAGCTAGGGCAAGGGCTCCTCCTTAAGTGACCAGAAGTCCAGGAGCAGATCACCTTGTACCAATATGGCAGCTCTAGAGAGGACTCAGACGAAATGGGAGTGATACACTGACAAACCTATGCATATCCACTTTAAATTGCAGATCCCTCCGATGGAAGCCTTAGTCACTTTGGCAGCCATTGATTTGTTCTTTCTAATGCCATAGGATTCCCATCCTTGAGGGCAAAATGTAGAACCACCTCCACCCCCAGGGGGTTTTACCTTTGGGAACATTATTTGGAATCCTGACAGCTGAGACACTACATGGTTGCCTTAGAACATTCCTAAGTGCATAGTGAGTGCTTTGCCCAAAAAAGGTTCAAGCTTGAACAATTAGCAGATATTATGAATGTCTACTATAAAGCAGTTTTCGGGGTGTCACATTTCATTATCCTGTGATTGAAGATGTATCATCTGCACACAGGATGGAGGTACACGACCTGAGCACGTGAACAGAGGGGCTGTCCTCTCTGCAGAGGGGAGAGCTGTGTGACATCCTGTACCGATCAAAACAGATAATCTATATTTGTTGTGGGCCCAGGAGGGTCTTCCATCTTCATTCCACTGAGTAAACGTAATTACATGCTACAGAATGATTGTAGTGCACGTTATTCCAGTACCTATGAAGTATATTAGCCTAAAACTTGAGATAAATACATTTTTGCTTGTTTGAGATGGATGTAACACCAGCCTCCACCATGGCAGTGTGATGGGATTTGGAGACAAGACAGGGTGATGTTGGCCAGCTCTTAATCTAGCTACACACTACACCTGATCTGTAGAGCGGGTTGACTGAGACTACTTCATAGAGTTGTTATGAGGATTAAGTAGGCAGGCATAGAAAGGAGCTAGTACCTGGCTCACAGGAAGCACCAAGTAAGTGTTTATTTGTCCGTCTGAATATCTAGATGTTCCCCAAAGCCTCATGCACTCATAGGTGGAGCTTCTGGGAGTGACTGGATCATTGGCGCAGGGTGACTACTCCACTGGTTAGTTTATAAGTGAGTGTGATCTGGGAGGGGAAACATGGTGGGAGGAGGTGGGTCACTGGGGCGGGGCGTGCCCTGGAATTGCTGTTCTCCTCCCTTTCTCCCTAGATGGCTCTCTCCACCCGCCACTGCCATGCCACGGGCTGTTTCTCCTCTGCTGTGCCGCCCTGTCCTGGAGCCAGCAGACCATGGACTGAACCTCTACAAAGAGTGAGCCAAAATAAACTTCTCCTCCTTTAAATCGTGGGTGTGGAGTATCCGGCTCAGCAGTGAAAAAATAACTAAGACACCATCCAAAAATAATTTGCTAACTAGGAGCCAGCTCTTGGTTTCTAATACCATTCTCCACTAAAAGGAACCAGGCTCCTTGGAGAAATGCCTGATTCTAGGACTGGGACGGGAAATACAGAAGATGAGCCTGGAATAACTTACAGTGCCAGAAAGGAAGGAAGTGCTCAAAAAAACAAAAACAGTGGTAAGTGTGCACGCATCTTTGTCAGCTTCGGATGCCAAAACAAAAATATAAACTGGTGGTTTAAACAACAGAAATTTATTTCTCATTGCCTGGAGGACTGAGAAGTCTATGATGGAGGTGCTGACGAGGTGGGTTTCATTTGAAGATCTTTCCTCTTGGTGTGCAGGTGGCTGCAGTCTCTCTGGGTGCCACATGACCTCTCATTACACTTGTGGAATGGCAACAAGATAGCAGAGGGCAAGCTGTCTGGTGTCTCTTCTTTCTAAGGACGTGAACCTGTCACCAAAGCCCTGCCTTCATGACCTCATCCAACCCTAGTTACCTCCCACAAACCCTGTTTCCAAGTACCTTACATTGCAGGGTAGGGCTTCACCGTGTGTTTGGTGGGAGAAATAAAGGTTCGGTCCGTCACAGCCTGGCAAAATGTTGCAGGAGCCAAATGCAGTGCCCAAAGCTAGAGTGATGTGAGTGGCCAAATAAATGATGCAGTATTGGATCATAACCCAAGTATAAGTACCCATGAATCCACACAGACATTAATAAATGAATAAAGAAATGGCAGAGAAGAGACGAATCTGTCATGCAGAAGAATTCCAAATCATTTATGTAGATATTCTGCCCTCAGGTCTGTACTGCTGGCCTTCCTCCTGAAGTGTAGGAAAAGGACAAAAACAAAACAAACAAACAAAAAAGTGAATCATTTGACGGTGGAAAAACTACCTTAGGATGCAAAAAACATTCCATGTTCATATGCAAAAGAATGAACTTTGATCTATACCTTGAACTATACACAAAAATTAACTCAAAATGCATATAAACCCACAAGCAGAACTATAAAACTAAACGAAAACCTAGGAGATAATCTTTGTGACCTTGGTTAGTCAAATATTTCTTAGATAAAACATCAAAAGCATGATGCATACAAGAAAAAAAAAACTAATAAATTGGATTAAAAATTAAAAACTTTTGACCAGGCACAGCAGAACATACCTGTAACCCAACACTCTCGGAGGCTGAGGCAGGAATATTGTGACTTTGAGCCCAGCCTGGCCAACTTAGCAAATACAGAAGATGAGCCTGGAATACTAACTCATAATAGAAAATAAAAAGGAGGAGGCTGGGAAGATAACTCAGTGTGAAGGCCCTGGGTTCAATTCCCAGGAGAGGAATGAATGAAAATGTTTGCGCTTCAGAAGAACACTGTTTGGAGAATATAAGCTAGTGCTTTATTGAGAGGGGGGCATGTAGCTTTACAGTGGTGAAAGCTAACAATGACTACCTTAGCCAGGTGATCAAAATCACCATCAACTATGTCAATAGCAAGTATGCTCAATAACATGAAAATAACACTTTGCCTCTGTTCACCCAAGAAGTCATGACTGCATGACAACCATGATAAAATACCAGGTAAATTCCAATAGAGAAATACTCTATAAAAACCCTAACCAAGATGTCTCAACTGTCAACATCATCGAACAAGGATACTATTTGTGTGTGTGTGTGTGTGTTTTTGAGACAGGGTCTCTGGCTGGCCTTAAGCTTACTTTGTAGCCCAGGCTGGCCTCGAACTGGCAACAATCCTCCTGCCTCAGCCTCTCAAGTGCTAGGATTACAGGTGTGCACCGCCACTCCAGGCTTTACAGTGATACTATTTTGAGGCTCAAAAGGAGACATGACAAATATAATGTGGTACCCTGGATGGGATCCTGAAACAGGAAATAATATATTACTTCACCATCTACATGGTGAAAACTTAAGAAAATGTAAAGTATAAGCCTCCTTAATAATGGACTTTGGTTAATTATAATGTATCAATACAGGCTCTTAATTGTAACAAAGCTACTATACTAAGATGTTAATAATAGGGGATTGAGTACAGGAAGTATAGAATTTACCTACTGCCATTTTAATTGTTTTGTACAGCTAAAATTTTTTTGAGACAAGGTATTGCTATGTAGCCTAGGCTGGTTTTATACTTGCAGCAATCCTTCCGCCTCAGCCTCCCGAGTGCTGGGATTACAGGTGTGCACATGGTGATGCACATCTGTAATCCCAGCCTTTGGGAGACTGAGGCAGGAGGTCTGCTGTGAGTTTGAGACCAGCCTGGGCTACAAAGTGAGCTCAAGGCCAGCCTGAATTGCCTAGCGAGACCCTGTCTCAAAAAGACAAAATAAATAAATTAAATTAAATTAAATAATTAAAGACGTTGAATTCGGTCTAACAGTCCTGAGCGCCACTTCCTACCTTGAGTCACTAGTGGTGACTTTGCTTCTGCGAAGCAAACCCAAGTCATTCAGAGAAACAGATCCAGAGAGGACAAGGAGGCAGGAGGAAACTCCTCCAGGTGAAGAAGAAGACAGTGGAAAGGAAGAGTACATGCAGGGAGATCACTTGGGTTAGAGCATGCTGTGGAAGCTGGGCAGCCATTTCTGAATGTGCTGGGGAAACCCTGTCCTCGCCTGAAGGTCCAGATACCTGGTCACCTTTGGAAGCCCCAGGGCTGGGGTGAGAAAGAAACAAAAAACTTCCCAGACAGAAGGATATGACTGTCCTGATGAGTCATTCCATCATGCTTTCTTTAAAAAATCTGTCTAAATAGTTATTGAAGATATTTGTTGAATTCCTCCTCTGTGCCAGGCACTTACCCAAATACTGGAAGTCCTACAAGAGTAGGACTAGGGGCTGGGGCTGGCTCCCAGCACATAAAAACAAGGCAGGGGAAGCAGGGCCACAGTGGAATGGCTTGGAGGGCAGAATTCCTCAGTTTAGAACCAGGAATCTACTGGGTGTGGTGGTGCACGCCCGTAATCCCAGCACTAGGGAGGCTGAGGCAGGAGGATTATTGCCAGTTCGAGACCAGCCTGGGCTGCAAAGTGAGCTCAAGGCCAGCCTGAACAGCATAGCAAGACTCTGTCTCAAAAAAAGACTATTGGCTGGGGATATAGCTCAGTGGCATAAGCGCCTGCCTGGCAAGCACAAGGTCCAGAGTTCAATTCCCGGTCCTAAAAAAAAAAGACTATTGAAGGTCTTGCCAATCTCATTCCTTCCTCCAAGTGGTATGAAATTTATCATTAACACACACCATTATATATATGTATTGCTCTGCTATATACATGAGACATTTATCATTATACCTATGAGCAAGTTATTAAAACACACACACACACACATATATGTATTGCTATGCTATATACCTATGAGACATTAGAAAACACACATGAGGGAATGGATGTCTCTGCTAAAATGTGGGACACAGAAGATGCACCCTGACATCCACCATAGCCCAGTTCTTGTGCTGCTTAGATCCCACATATTACCTAAGGGAAGTTAGCTGGATCTGTGGAGAGCTTCTCCAGGCTTTCTCCCTTTAGCTGGAGAAACTCACAACAGGAGAGCGAATCAAGGCTGTAATTATTATGGTTTGGAACAAAAATGTTGACCAAAGGTTCATGTGTT
>NW_004955468.1:3119131-3120977 GCF_000276665.1 Chinchilla lanigera | reverse complement strand
TAATAATAATAATAATAATAATAATAATAATATTTTAATGTGTTAAATGAGGCTGAATATAACTGTACATAACTGTACATGCTTTAATTCTAAGCTTTTCAGGTGGGGGTGTACCTTAGCAATTCTGAAATTATTTTATGTACATGTTAGAACTGAACAAATAAGCAAGCACATTTTGGAGTGTGAAGGTAAGTTTGTTTCTGCCAGGCATAGTGGTTCACGCCTGTAATCCCAGCATTTGGGAGGCTGAGGCAAGAGGATTGCTGTGAGTTTGAGGCCAGCCTGGGTCACACAGGGAGTTCAAGACCAGCCTGGACTACACAATGAGACCCTGTTTCAAAAAAAGTTAAAAAAAAAAAGAAAAAGAAAAAGAAAGAAAGAGTTTCTTACTGTTGGAGAAAGGAGTTACAAATAAGGAAAGGTTAGGAAGCACCCTGAGTTGCTGGATCAGAATCAGAATGAATTCATGGTTGGGTGATATACAGTGGTACCTCGGTTCCTGAACGATTTGTCTGTGAACCATTTTGTTCACAAACAGAAGCACTTGCAAAATTTTGTTTTTGTTGTTTGAGAACTCCGCACTGGGTGACAAACATGACCGAGGCCTCTTTCCCTCTTAAACAGGATATGGTCATCTTTACCAGAATCATGGAACAAAGCACCATGCCTTGTAAACTGAGGTACTGCTGTATGCACATGTTGACAATATAGAAATAAGTATAGATGGATGTAGGTGTGTATGAGAATATATATATGTATATATATACAGAGAAACATGTATATATATATACACATTTCCTAGCTCTGTCCACTAAGAAGATCTAGAAGCAGTGACAGTCTGGGGCAAAGATCCCACTTAGAGATCAAGTTTTGGTTTCTTTGTATCTTCCTTCAGTGAAAGTAACCGGAGCTCTTTGCACAAATGATTGGTTCTAGATTTGGACAAAAAGACAGGAAGTGTCTGACACATTTTGTGGTGTCAGGAAGTAAGGAAATGCTCACAAAATGACGAGGGCATATCAAAATGACATTTGAAGGTGTTCCCTATGGCCACATCTGGAACAGTCTGAGTAACGAAATAAACAGTAACTGATTATAACTCAAAATAAAATAAATATGTCTGAGGCCATAGGGACATAAATAAATAATAGGATAGGAAGAGGAAACAGCTCTTCCTTTTAGGGAATTCCAATTAATAAATGTACAAAGAATAATTGAAATAGCAAACTGTCATTGAACACCACAATAATAATTATTATAAGCAGGGATCATCAGTGAAAGTTTATTTGTTTTGTTTTTTGGTACCAGGAATCAAACTCAAGACCTTGCGCTTGCCAGGCAGGCGCTTATGCCACTGAGCTATATCCCTGGCCCCATCAGTGAAAGTTAAAATCAGTGGGTGAAAGTATAAAGAGAAAAAGGATATTTACATATGCCCTAAGTATTTTTCCACAAGGTACTTACAGTGGAAGAAAATTATAATTTAATAATGGAGTGATAAATAACACACACCTGTAATCTAAGCACTTGGGAGGCTGAGGCAGGAGGATCGTTGCAAGTTCGAGACCAGCGTGGGCTACAAAGTGAGCTCAAGGCCAGCCTGAACTGCATAGCGAGACCCTGTCTCAAAAAGACAAAACAAACGAACGAACACATAACTCTTAACCAGGTGATCAAAGCTGACATCACCAGAAATAAACATGCGGACCCATGGACCCGCTGTCTGATGCACTGAAGGTAGCTACATCATGCCTGTGGCACAACCTCAATAGAATCTACCAAGAAAATACCAAGAAAGCCGGGCATGGTGGCTCACGCCTGTAATCCCAGCACTCGGGAGGCTGAG
>NW_004955468.1:3117923-3119031 GCF_000276665.1 Chinchilla lanigera | reverse complement strand
CCTGTAATCCCAGCACTCTGGAGGCTGAGGCAGGAGGATCGTTGTGAGTTCAAGCCCAGCCTGGGCTACAAAGTGAGGTCAAGGCCAGCCTGAACTGCATAGGGAGACCCTGTCTCACAAAGACCAAAAAAAAAAAAACAACAAAACAAAACAAAAAAAACAAGTAAACCCACACTGGGGGATGTTCTGTGAGATAACTGGCCAGCACTCCTGGGAAAACATCAAGACAGTGAAAGGCTGTTCCAGATTGGAAAAGGCTAAGGAGACAGGACAACAAAAGCAACTTCGGATCCTAGACTGGACTCTAGACCAGGAAAGGGACATTAGTGAGAAAAACGGTAAGAATGTAACTGCACCTGTTGATGTGTTCACAGCATCGTGTCAATGTTGATATCCTCATGTTGAGCACAGCTCCGTGATCACATCAGCTTTTGCTGGGTGTGGGACAGGGAAGCACATTTGTGCTGAAGACACAGGGACACCTTTCTCTTCGCTGCTTCACCTCCTGAAGTGTGGCGAGGCGGAGTACAGCTAGCACTGCTTTCCACCACAGAGGGGCCAAAGGCCGCAGGGAGAGTCTTCCCCAGCATACGGGACAGGAAAGCTTCCTGCCCTGCCTCAGGGTCACAGAGGCTAGCAAGCTGCTTCTCAATGGTATAGGAAGCTGTCACACAGAGGTTACTTAAGCTTAATTTCAAAATCAGAGCAGACAAAGGAAACAACTGACAGAGATGACCACATAAATATTAAAAGCCTTTGGATATAAAAATACACCATAAATAAAATGAGTGACAAGTGAGAAACTGGAGAAATATTTATAACATATAATTAAGTATAAAGATCCACATTACAAGAAACTTACCACAATATTAGAAAGAACAAAGGAAGGAGTAAGTAAAAACAGGGCAAAGGAGATGTACAAGCATTTCATAAAGAAATACTAACAGTCTAAGATAGGAAAACTATTAAAAAGCAAAATAGGCTGGGCATGGTGGTACACGCCTATAATCCCAGCATTCGGGAGGCTGAGGCAGGAGGATCTTTGCGAGTTTGAGGCCAGCCTCGGCTACAAAGTGAGCTCAAGGCCAGCCTGAACTGCATAGCGAGA
>NW_004955468.1:3115492-3117558 GCF_000276665.1 Chinchilla lanigera | reverse complement strand
AAAGAAAGAAAGAAAGAAAGAAAGAAAGAAAGAAAGAAAGAAAGAAAGAAAGAAAGAAAAACACAGCATGTTGGCTAGGCATGATGCCTTATGCCTATTTTAAACCCTAACCCTAACCCAGCACTTGGAAGGTTAAGGCAGGAGGAACGCCATGAGTTGAGGCCAGCCTGGGTTCTATTGTATAGTAAATTCAAGCCCAACCTGAACGACATAGTGAGACCCCTGTCTCAAAGAAAAAAACAAAAACCAGCATGTTAACATGTGGTGGGTATTAGTGGAAAAGTAAAGAAACTGGTAGTTTTCTACATGATCAACAGGAAAATAACTTGGTAAAATCTTTCTAGAAGCCACTTGGCAACTAACAATAAAAACCCTAGAATTGTACATACCCTTTGACCAGCCATTTTAATTCAGTCATTTGTTCTAAGAAAATCACCATATGTGCATGTGAAGATATAAGGAAGTAAATTATATTGTTTACAGTAGTAGAGAAAGAATCTACCTAAATGTCATTTGAAGAGCCCCAGCCAGGAGTGACCAAATCCTCAAAATCAACAGGAAGAGATTAAGTAATGCTTGAGAGAAAAGATCTACTAAAGTGAATAACTGCCTTAAGTAGCAGGATTAAAACTGCGTCTGTTACTAGATTTTTTTTTTAAATCATCTTTTGTCTTATCCCTTGAGGAAATCATGACTGAACACTTGGATGGATCGTGTGTAATTTAACCATTAGTGCATAGAGCTCTACCCACCTCCACCTGACCTCAGGTTCTGATGAAAAATGTTCTCCTCTGGGCAAGTCTGTTGTGTGAGCAAAAGCAAGACTAATTAATTACTTGTGCTCCTTCTTTCAAAAACAGATGAGCATTTAGCTTTGAAAGAAATATGCATATATTTCTACTTGCAGACTCTTAAGTCACTCTTAAGTAAGAATTTTACACTTCTAAATTTAAAAATGGCCTTAGGAAAATCTACCTTGTTAAATTCATTCTTCAGTACCAATTAAAACTTCGGTACCAAGTTTTACATGTTTCTTTTAAAATAAGAATTCATAGCTGGGTGTGGCGGTGCACTCCTGTAATCCCAGCACTCTGGAGGCTGAGGCAGGAGGATCGTTGAGAGTTCAAGACCAACCTGGGCTACAAAGTGAGCTCAAGGCCAGCCTGAACTGCATAGCCAGACCCTGTCTCAAAAATACAAAAAAAGAAGAGAATTCATAGAGTGAAATGCATATTAAAATACACACATCTTAATGATATAGGGAGTATGTTGTAGTCAGGGTTCACAAGGAAATAGATTTAATACGAGACATAATTTATAGGATTATTTTATAATATTCACCCTAAGAGTCAAGTGCAGAAGTGTACAATAGATCTGTACATGCACTAGACACCTAAAGAATCCATCTGAGGGTGTGGATCCTATAATGTATGTAACATACAGGGGGTGGGGGGAGATCAGCAGAGACCACCAGGCTTGTGTAAGGCAACATGGCCTGGAATTTATTGTGCCTGGGTGCAGACAGAGAGAGCATGATAAGACCATCTGCCCTAAACAAAGAGAAGTGTGTCCCTTTTATAGGGATGGAGAGAAGGCAGGAGATATTAGGCGGGAAGATCCCAACAAACATCTGTGGTCAGAGTTCCCTGGCTGTCTTGCACCTCAGTGGGCAGAGTCCTTGAAGTGTCCAGTGTAACTTTTTGGGTATCTCCAGATGTCCCCAGATATCCCAGGACCTGCAAAATTCCTCGTCCTATCTTATCTCCTCCACAACATCCTGTGCTTGCTGATGACAGCCTCGGGTGCTGAGCAGAGTTCCCTGCAGAGAGCAGTCCTGCTAGCAAGCAGGCTGGGGGTGGGGAGAGTCAGGTCTGATTCAAACCTTACAGATCCCATGGCAATACCCTGCATGAGTCCAGCTTAAGACCTAAAGCTCGCAACAATGTCTCATGTATGTCTGGATGAATGATCTGCACTGGGAAAACCCAAAGGTCAGTGGTGGAAGCTAGAAAGTCTGCACCAGGGGATTGAGGATCTGTGGTAACAGGCTGAGGGATCTGCACTGG
>NW_004955468.1:3085426-3113572 GCF_000276665.1 Chinchilla lanigera | reverse complement strand
CAGCATAAAAGAGCACAGATTTCAAGAACTTGGTTTTGTGGGTTTCCTCACAATAGCCCACCCTGCTTTCTCAAAGGTGTTCTTTTATCTTGGTTTTTCCTCTTTTATTCAGCCCAAGCTTGCTTTGCAGAGCCAGTTTCTCCCTCGCTCCTCCTTTTACTTTTCAAATAAACTTTGCCACTGCTTGTTTCATTCAATTCTTTGCTCAAGACAAGAAGAACCTGGAATCCAACTCCAGAAGGCAAGGCGAGCAATTCAGAACCTGGCAAAGTTTCACTGCAAGCCACTTTTAGAAGGAGCCAGTGCATAACATTTTGACATAGCCAGGACATTCTGATAATAGTGACTCAGCAGTACCACACTTACCTAGCATGCATGAAGCTCTGGGTTCAATCCCAAGCACTGAAAAAATTTTGTAAAAGTCAGTAATGAGTGGAAGCCATGCAAATATTCATGAATGTTTGTGAATGACTAGGTAAACAGAACACGGTTTTACATATCATGGAACACTATACAGTCTTACAAAGGAAGGAAATCCTGTCACATGCTACAACATGGATGAATTTTGAGGAATTATGCTAACTAACATAAGCCAGTCATCAAAAGCATATACTGAAACATTCCATTACATGAACTGCTATATTAAGTGGTCAAATTCATAGATATAGAATAGAATAATGTTTACCAGGGGCTCAGGGAAGGGAGTAGCGGAGAGTTGGTTTTTTTTTTTTGGTTTTTCTCCGGTACCGGGAACCGAGCTCATGACCTTGCGCTTGCCAGGCAGGTGCTTTTGCTGCTGAGCTAAATCCCCAGCCCCGCGGAGAGTTGTTAACAAGTACAGACTTTCAATTCTGCAAGATGAAAAGGTTCCACTTCACAGTAATGTAGATATATTTAACACCACTGAATTGTACCCTTGAAAAATGGTTACGGTGAAATGAGTGTAGTGGTGTATGACTATCATCCCAGTTACTCAGGAGGCTGAGGCAAGAGGATTGCAAGTTCAAGCACCTAGCCTGTCTCAAAGTACAAAATAAAAGGCATGGTGGCATATGCCTGTAGTCCCAGCACTCTGGAGGCTGAGGCAGGAGGATGGCTATGAGTTTGAGGCCAGCCTAAACTATATACATATTGAGACATGTCTCAGAAAAACCAACACCAAAACAAAATAAAAAGGGTTCAGTGGTAGAGTTATGCCCCTGGTTCAATCCTCAGTACAAAAAAACAAGAAAGTTAAGATAGTATCTTAGTTACTTTTCTCTCCTTACTGAGACAGGATATGTGACACCCAAAATTAAGGAAAGAAAGGTTTATTTAGCTCACAGTTTGTGGAGGTTTCAGTCCACAATCAGCTGGCTCCAAGGCAGGGTGGCATGTGGCAAGGGGCAATACTTCAAGGGGGCAGAAGACAGCAAAAGCAGCAAGAGCACAATGGGGGGAAGGGAGTAAGACTCTTTTCCTCCCTTATATGGTATGCAGACCACCCACCCATACCATCTCTGTGCCCTCCTCTTGCACAGGTTCAGGACGTTTGCAAAATGAGGACCCTGGCCCCCTGCTGAGTCACTTAGTTAACCTTCTACACTTCTCAAGTTGACACAATGAACAACATCCTAGAGAGGTAAGGGATGTCCCCTACACCCTAGGATGTAGAACTGCTGAGTTAGTTAAGCCGCTGGACTTCTCAAGTTGACACAATGTATCAACCATTACAGATGGTCAAATTTATACAGTTTTCTTCAGTTAAAAAAGTCACGTTACACTCTCAAGCTGAGAAGCCATTTATTCATTCATTATAGATATTCATAGTTCATGCGAGACGTTCTAGGTACTTTGCTAACTTTCTGCAGGCGGGTGATTAAGAAAGGACTCTGTTCATGAACTCTCTGCCTACCCCTGTGTCTTCAAGATTGCTACCTGATTTCTTTTCCAGTAGATTTAGTGTTTCTGTTTTAATCTGTAGATCTTTGATCCATTTTGACTTTAGTGCATGGTGATAGACATGGGTATGGTTTCAGTCTTTGGCATGTAGAAAGCCACTTTTTCTAGCACCATTTATTAAAGAGGCTGTCTTTCTTCCAGTGAACACGTTTGGGCCTCTTTGTCAAAGATAAGGTGGCTGAGTGTGTTTGTAGTTATGTCTGTACTTTCTAATCTGTTCCATTGATCCTCAGGTCTGGGTTTTGTTTTTTTTTTTTGTTTTTTAACTAGTACCACTTTGATTTTATCACAGTAGCTTTGTAGTATAATTTCAAGTAAGGGATTGTGATACCTCCTGCCCTGCCTTTGTTGCCTAGGATTGCATTTGCTATTCTAGGTCTCTTCTGGTTCCAGGTGAATTTTAGGAATGTTTTCTCTGGATCTGTGAGGTATGCTAATGGTGTTTTGATCAGGATTGCTTTAAATCTGTATATAAGTTTTGGGGGTATGACCATTTTCACAATGTTCATTTCCTATCCATGAGTGAGAAATATCTTTCCATTTTCTAAAATCCTCTTCTATCTCTTTTTCAGAGATTTACTGTAATTTTCAGTGTGTGGATCTTTTACTTCCTTTGTTAGATTGAGTCCTAAATATTTCATTTTTTTAGATGCCTTTGTGAAGGGTTTCCCTAATTTCTCTCTCAGTGAGTTTGTTACAAACCAAAGTACATGGGAAACACTTCAAAGAATCAACAACTGGGATTTCATCTTATTGAAAAGTTTTTGCACATCAAAAGAAATCACCAACAGAGTGAAAAGAAAACCCATGAATTCGGAAAAAAATTTAGCCAACTGGACATCTATCTAGAATATATAAAGAATTAAAAAAAAAATTAGGTCCCCCAAATTCAAAGACCCAATCCAAAAATGGGCATCTGAGATGAATACACACTTTTCAGATGAAGAAAAACAAATGGCAAATAAGTATCCAAAAAAATGTTCAACATCATTGGTCATTCAAGAAATGCAAATTAAAACAACACCAAGATTCCATCTCACCCCAGAAAGAATGGCTATCATCAAGAAATCAACCAATAACAAATGCTGGAGAGGCAGTGGGAAAAAAGAAACCCTTCTCCATTGTTGGTGGGAGTGTAGACTGGTGAAACCACTGTGGAAATTAGTGTGGAGATTCCTCAAAAAACTAGGTTCAGAGGTCCTATTCGACCCAGCTATTTCCCTTCTGGATATTTTTCCAGGAGAATTGAAAACATCATACCACAGCAATATATGTGCACCCTTGTTTATAGTAGCACAATTTGTAATAGCTAAGTCTTGGAAACAACCTAAATGCCCATCAACCAAGGGATAGATAAAAAGGATGTGGTATTTTTATACAGTGGAGTACTACTCAGTTATAAGGAAAAACTCGAGGCTTTTATAGGTAAATGGATGCAACTAGAGACCATACTCATAAGTGAAATAAATCAGACTCACATGTGTAAGAAACTGAAAGAGTAAATAAGATCCAAAAGGTACAATAGATATAGTGAAAGGGAAAGAAACTGCCCAAAAGGAAAGAACAACTGGGATGGGGGAAAGGAGAAAAGAAGGAAAAATTTAAAAATATATGTATATATACATATACACAAGATTGCTAAGATAATTGTACTACTAATTTCTATTAGTTCATTGAAAGGAACAGTTAGTGCTTATACTTTTTTTTCAGTTAGTGCTTATATTGTTTGATCAATACTGCATGCCTATATCTTATAATCTGAGCAACTATTTTAACGATAACATGCAATATAACCATTGTGAATTTCCTATCATCTTGTTTTGAAATTCGGTATTGTTTTTATTGTTTTTTTCTTTCTCTCTTTAAAAAAAAAAAGAAAGGACTCTGTTCTTGATGGGTGAAGTGGCGCACACCTGTAATCCCAGCACTTTGGGAAGCTAAGGCAGGAGGATCACAAGTATGAGCCCAGTTTGGGCCACAGTGACTTAGTGATCCTCTGTCTCAAAAAGAAACAAGCAAGCAAGCAAACAAACAAACAAAATACAACCACCCGTATTCTCAGTGGACGTGGAGAGAGAAGTAAATGGTGTGGGACAAGTGCTGGGTAGGGAAAACACAAAGTGGGGTGGCTGCGTCATTCAGTCTTGGAGTAGGGGTTAGGAGTTCTAAGTGTGACGCAGAATGAAAGACCAGCTGAAGCCAGGGTGAGGCACCAGGGACTGAGCATCCCGGGGTGACCAGAGATGTGGACGGGGGAGGGCTGAGGTGGAGGAAACTGAAGACACAGGATGTCAAGGGGTACGCTCTTCTCCTGAGATCAGTAAGAAGTCACCAGAGTTTTTTTAAGGAAAGGAGTAATGTGTTCAAGTTTGCATTTTCAAAGGGTTATTGCATCTGTTACGGTCAGAAATAGACCAGAGCACAGCAAGGCTGGAAGTAGGGATACTAACTGAATGATAAAGAAGTGAATGGTGACCTTTATATCCAGCTGAAAGTGAATGTAAGAAAATGAAGCAATGAGTCTGAACAACTTATTTCAAGAAATGCAGATTTGAACACCAGGAGGTTGCAAGTTGGGTGCAGGGTTTTGGGAGCCCAAGGGGCATGTACCTCTGTGTGTGTAGGAGTGTGTAGGGCGTGTGGAGGGGCGTGTACGCCGTGTGTAGAGCCGGGTTGGGACTGGCATGTTGAAACAGAGAGAGAAGAGAGGAGCTATTCCCTCAGGGTGTGGGCGAGGAGGGGACCAGATCTCACTTAATATAATTTATTTTAGCGTGGGAAAGCGAGGGTGGGACAATACTTTCCTTTCAGCAGGAGAGCAGGAAAGGAAGGATTTAGATGTAAGTTTGAAAGTATGTCATCAGAAAATTGAAGGTTTTCCCATATTATGATTTGTTTTACTTTATAAAAGTTTGTCCTGGAGGAATAAATGGAGAAATGATGGTTTACAGAGAGAGAGAGTTAAGTGTGAAATTGAAGCTCGAAAAATAGGAAAAGAAGTGACTCTGGGAAGGAAAGACCCAGGGGCAGCACGAGGCCCCATGGCAGCTGGCGCTCACGTTTCCATCAAGGGTATTTTTGTGGTGGCTTCTACAAATGCTAATACCACAGGCATTGCTTAGAATCCGACCTATGTGCTTTGCCTGGCCTTGGCCTGTGTACCATAGACCAGCCGTCTAGACTCAGAAGACCTTAACAAGCAGCCTTTGAATTAACTAGAGGGAAAAAGTAATGAGACAATTACATCAAAATATACTATTAACTTATAACTGTCAGAGCAATATGACATTGGCCAAATAGACCAGTGGAACAGGACAGTCCCACAGCATAGCTAGTTCTCTGTGGGAAGATAGATAATGAAAACTGTAAATGGGAAAAGAAAGATTTATTCAATAAATGAGAGGGCCAGGGATATAGCTCAGCAACATAGTGCCTGCACCCACCGTACCTCAAATCCTTTAAAGATAAATAGTTTAAAATGATAAATTAGCTTAGTTGGTAAAGGGCCAAAATCTGACTTTAAGAAATACAATAAACTGCCAGGCGTGGTGGCTCACACCTATAATCCCAGCACTTGGGAGGCTGAGGCAGGAGGATCGTTGTGAGTTCAAGACCAGCCTGGGCTACAAAGTGAGCTCAAGGCCAGCCTGAACTGCATAGAGAGATCCTGTCTCAAAAAGATAAAAAAAAAAAAAGAAAGAAATACAATAAACTGAGCATTTGCCTTTCTTCTGTAAAATGGGTCATCCTTTTACTAATAAAATGAGCCATTATCTTTATTTCTGTTGATGGACCATTGCTTTTCTCCTGTAAACCAAGCCCAAACTTTCTATAGATTCATAGATTCTACAGATTTCCTCTCCCCAAAACACACGAGTCTCCCCAATTCCTGACTATAGTGCACCCCTCTCTTGAGGGCCTTCGAGTGTATACTTTTAAAATTCTGCCTAGTCAATCCTTATACCTCTTTAAGTTAAATAAATAACTCAGGAGACCTTGTCTTGGTTACTTTTCTCTCGTTGCTGAGACAAAATACCCAATGCTCAAAATTGAGGAAGGAAAGGTTTATTTAGCTTACAGTTTGTGGAGGTTTCAGTCCATAATCAGCTGGCTCCAAGGCAGGGTGGCAGAGCACAGGGGCAATACTTCAAGGTGGCACAAGACAGCAAGAGCAGCGAGAGCAAAAGGGCGGGGAGGGAGCAAGCCTCTTGTCCCTCCTTATAGTGTATCTCCCCTATCAGCCCACGCCCACGCCCACGCCCACACCATCTTCGTGCCCTCCTCTTCTGCAAGCTGAGGATGTTCACAAAGTGCAGACCCTCTGCTAAATCACTTTAAAGTTTAAAGTTGAACTTTTAAGCTTCTCAAGTTGACACAATGAACAATATCCTAGAGCAGCAAGGGCATGTCCTTTTCACCCCATGGTGTAGACCTGCTGAGTTACTTAGTAAAGCTTCTAGACTCTTCAAGTTGACACAATGTATCAACCATAACAGACCTAGACTCCAAAGAAGACAACTTCAATATATTTTACCACATACAAATTTAAAAATAAAACTGTGTAGTCAAAAAGGGAAAAATCTAAAGTCAAAGAACTAAAGAAAAGCTTCAAATTGGGTGTGATGACACAAGTCTACAACCCCAGCACTTGGGAGGCTGAGGCAGAAGGATCACTGTGAGTTCAAGGCCGGTCTGGACTACATAGTGAGACTCTGTCTAAAATAAATGAAAAAGAAGCTCCAAATAAGGTAGAAAATATTCACAATGTATGAAACACACAGGTTACTGTTAATACATGAATTACTACAAATCAAATCTACTGCTCTGCATTTCTCTCTTTAGTCATAAATTCAATGCCCATATATTTAATTAATAAGTTTAATTTCATACTTTCTGTCCTGTTCCAATAGTCTATTTGTCTACCCTGAGCAAATATCACATTGTCATACTATGGAAACACAATGGTCTTGTTATCTTGATATCTTATAAATGCTCCAAGTTCATTCCATAAGATAAAAAATGAAATATTCTTTTTCTCAAATTTGATGGGTATTTTCTACACCGTTATTACTTCTCTCATAAATATTAATTTATACCTGTTCAATATTTAATAACACCATAGTAGAAAAAAAACTGTCATGCACATAACAGCACCAAAATTTGTAAAATTAGAAGTGACAAATACAAGAAAGAATGTATGAAAACATTTGGTGGGCTATTTTAATATGCCTCTCAATATTTGACAAGCTAGGGGGAGAAATAGTTTAAAAGACATGGAATTGAACAGCCAGATGGTGAAAAAGCAGGCAAAAACTTCAAAGAAGCTATTAGAAATATGTTCAAAGAACTAAAAGAAACATACTTAAAGAATTAAAACAAGGGATGATGGCCATGTCACATCAATAAGAGATAAAATTATTTAATCAGAAACACATAGAAATTCGAGTTGAAAAGTACCATAATCAAAATGAAGACTTTAGTCTGAAAGTTCAAACAGAAGATCTCAGCTGGCAGAAGGAAAAATCAGTATAAGTGTGAGAGAGCATTATATGCACCAAAATATACATAAAAGAATTATGTAGAGAGGAGAGAAAAGTGTTCAAAGTGTTCAAAGCAACAATAGTTGAAATTTTCCAAATGCGATTAAAAACGTAACCTATACAACCAAAAGCTCTGTAAGTACATAAACAAAGCAGTTCACATCCAGACACATCAGTGGAAAAACACTGTAAGCTAAAGACAGGAACATTTTAAAAGCAGTAAGAGAAAAACACTTAGCAAACAAAAGGAGTCTTCGGTAAGATTAACAGTAGGCTCTTCACCAGAGACAATGGAGGTAAGAAGGAAGTAGGGTGGTAGATTCAAAGTGTTGAAGATAAAATTTTATCAAACAAGACTCTTCTACCCGGCAAAATTATCTTTGATCTTTTAAAAATAAAGACAAAATAAAGACACTCCCAGATAAACAAAGCCTGATAACACTGCTATATGTTTACATCTGCTTAACAAGATATACTCAAGCAAAATCAAGAAACTCCAGGTAGTAATTTGAACACACGCGCACACACACACACATACACATACACACAGAGCACATACACTGGAAAACGTAATTATGCAAAAAACACAAAAGATAGTATATAACTGTATATTTCTCTTTCTTAGCTGATTTATAAAATAATTTCACTCTGGGCATGGTGGCGCACACCTGTAATCCCAGCACTGGGGAGGCTGAGGCAGGATGGTTGTGAGTTCGAGGCCAGCCTGGGCTACAAAGTGAGCCCAAGTTCAGCCTGAACTGCATAGAGAGAACTGCATTTACCCCTGTCTCAAAAAAGACAAAAAAAATTTTTTTCATAAAACAATGTGTATATGATTGTATTGCTGGGTCTGTAACACATTGGAGTGTAATATATTTGATAATAACATTATATAAAAAGGAAGTGGAAGCAAACTGATAAAGGAGTAAGGAATGAGCTCAAGATGGCATTTCAAATCCACAGCCAGGTGCAGAAGCATGTGCGTATAGTCCTAACTATTCAAGAACCTGAGGTAGGAGGATGGCTTGAGTCTGGGAGTTTGAGACTAGCCTGGGCAGCACAGTGATGAAACAAGCCAGCTGCAGGGATGCACACCTGTTATCCCAGCATTAGAGAGGCTGGGACAGAAGGACTGTTGGAAATTCAAGGCCAGGCAGGCGTCCATGGTGAGCTCAAAGCCAGCCTGAATTACATAGTGAAACTCTATCTCAAAAATGAACAAACAACAATAAAATACACAGAAAAAAAACATAAAATTACTCACATCTATAATTATAAGTGAAGAGAATAAAAAATGGCAGGTAAAAATGATAATATAACAAATTCTATGAATATGTGCTTTCTCTCCTGTTTCTCTAAAAATCTTGAGACTACATAATACATCAATTATGTATATATTGTATATATATGTATGTATCATCAGCTATGTTATATTATTAGGTTTTTAATATAGGCAATATATAAATGAAATAGCAAAGAGTAGGATGGAGCTATACTCAGGAATAAAATTCCTATATCACTAAAATGTCTATGGTATTAAATTATAAACCTGCAGTAGATTTTGATGTTAGGCTAGACTTAAAATATGATTATTATCACTGAACTCTGTCAATATGCAAAAAAAATCATTGAATAATTTAACTCAGTGAGGTTAATGGCATATAAATTATATCTCAATAGATCTGTTTTTAAAACAAAGTCAACAAAGTCAGGTGTGGTGGTGCACACATATAATCCCAGCACTCAAGAGGCTGAGACAGGAACATCAAGAATTCTAGGCCAGTCTGGCCTACAAAAGGAGTTCAAGGCTAATCTTAAGTCCATAACACAACCCTGTTTTAAAAAACTATATAAATAATTAATTAAAATAAAAAATTGTAAATGTTAAGGAAGATTTGAATAACAACACATAACCGTGATAAAATGTATCGGTGTTGTATTGGTCAAAGAATACACATTCTTTTCATATAGAACATTTACCCCAAAGAGATTTTACATTAGGCAGTAAAGGATATGTGAATATATTCCAAAATGTAGAATTTCTATTATCCACAATGCAATAAAACTAGATCTCAAATAAAAAAGGATCAACAAAATATTCAAATAGTTTACCGATCAAAACAAAAAAATAGTCCTTAAAAAATCTTGGGGGCATAGTAAGTCTTTGAGATATAATAAAAATGGCAATCTTAGTTATGTATAGAAAATAATGAAAAAAAAAAAACCAAAATATATTAGATTTGGAGAATGTTGCCAAAACTTCATTTACTACTGATCCAATAAGAGAGCTTTTGCCTATCATATCATCATTTGGGGGGATCATCCTCTTCTTGACAGTGGAGTGGGATACAATAGATCACCTCAGGAGAAATCGCAGCAAAATCAGATTTCACACAGTCTGTGAATGTCATATCGATTGCATCACAAGCAAAGCCCTGGACAAAGGTGGATGAGACAAGATTCAGACAGGTTAACAAGTGCAGAAGGGAAATCAATGGATACAGGACACTGACATGAAAGAGAGTAAGTTAAATACAAAGGATTAGGGAGACTTCTGGGGAAATTAATCAAGTAAGCCTCGTTGTGATCACTGCAGTAGTCCAAAGGGACATCCACAGAGTCACCACAGGGCTTAATCGAAAGCTTCCCCATCGACATTTGACTCATTCTTTGTCTATTTTAAGAATTGTGTATAATTGCAATTACAGCCTAAGTTTTTTGAAACATAAAACTGACTTTTGTGATGTTTTTAGCCAGGCATGGTGGCGCACGCCTGTAATCCCAGCACTCGGGAGGCTGACGCAGGAGGATCGTCTCGAGTTGGAGACCAGCCTGGGCTACAAGGTGAGCTCAAGGCCAGCCTGAAATGCACAGTGAGACCTTGTCTCAAAAAGACAAAAAAAAGAAAAAAATTAAAAAAAAAAAAAAATACACACACACACACACACACACACACACACACACACACACACAGGGGCCAACTGGTTTTCCCACAACCTATTCTCGCGATAACAACTCTCGCCACGAGAACTAGCTCAGGGTCTGGAACAGCCTTACCCGCCCCCGCATGACACAAACACCCTTTAAAGTTCCCGTTACCTCTCAACATTGTTATGGCAGAGACCAAACTTCAGTGTGAGCTTCACAAGGGACAAATAACCAAGCGGAAATCAATCTTTGGGCCGCTTGTGTTCAGCATTGCTGTTCATACGCCTTCTTCTAGCTGCTCTTCCAGAGAAGCCAGATTCTGCGGCTACAGCTGGGGTAGCAGTGCTGGGAGAAGCACGATGCGTGCCGGGCTGGGTGCTCAGCTCTTCTGCCTTGTAGAAACCCCTGGAGTCCCACGTGGAAATAATCCTCGAGCTGTCGCCAGTATCGGTGCACCAAGGCTTGGACTGACAGGCAGCTGTTTCCATGGAGCTGTGAATTCCAAACCCCTGTGCCAAAGAAAAGATGCGTTTGATGGCACACATGTCACAGCCTGTTCGAAAGCTTACTTTTCTATTTGCACTCCAGACCTACCTACCACCCCTCCGCTGTGACCGGGATACGGCGTTTTTAAAAACCTGGCATAATCTGTGTTTCAGGGAGTGGTAGAAAAGATGAGGCTTTCAACAGCGATTGATGTATGGCTGCAACATTCTTTTATCTTTTGCCTTACCACAGTGACCTAAGTAGCTTTTCCAAGACAGGTTTAAAGATCAGGTATTTTTTCTGAAAGTTAAATGCATGTTTGAGTCAAACTCTGCGCCCCCTCCCTCTTTTGGAAGTAGAGTCTCACTGTGTATAGTTCAGGCCGGGCTTGTGACAATTCTCTTGCCTCAGCCTCCCAAGGCTAAGATTACAGGGATGCCCCACCATGCCCACTTGTGCTTGTTTTTGGATGTACATTCTAATTGGTAAATACATCAAGTCCAAGTCAGTGTTACTCAGCATGAGAAGAGCTCTCCCTGGTCAAGATGGTCACTGGCCATCAGCTTCCTGCAGATCACAGATGGAAGCAAACCCACCCCCAGGGATTTTCTTGAGCCACATCATCTCCTGGGACCTTTCCACCACTGCTTCCCCAGCTGTGGGATTTTAATCTAATTTATAGTACAGAGTAGTAATGTGCTTGTTTAACCCAACCTGTGTGTTTTTGCTTCGAAGGACCACTGTAGGACTTTAAATATTTTACATCAAATATTGAATATTTAATGCATGACTAAATTGATGAGCCACTAACAGACAGAACTTGATTTCCCTCTTCAGTTATTATAATTCGCCCTGTACATATATATCTGTCACGGCCCCAGAGGGTGTGTGCAATTATTTCAGTGTGGGAGAATCACAGATGATTGAAGGTGTAACTGTTGTGGTCACAGCCAGATAATTAATTAGATTTGAACAGTCCATGTGCCCGATGTCTGTCCTTGAAATTAATTGAAGCTCTTCCTCCCCCCGAAAAAAAGAAAGATAAAAGGGCTACTTGTGTCCTTTAGAACATTAATCAAAAAACTTTAAAATGTTTCAATAATTCTTAAAATGTCAGTAATTGCCCTAGTTCCCTGTGCTTAGAGGGATTTATTAAGAGTTATTTTCCCATGACAACTTAACATGAAAAACTCCAAGTTTAAAAAAAAAAAAGGAACTGCAATAATTGGCTTTGATGAATTCAAGTTATTGTTTGACACTGTAACTATGGGCACAGAGTTTAAAGAGGCAGATGTGTTCTGAAAAAATATAGTCAGGAAATTAACACATACAGTGTGGAAGGTAATAAACAATGCCAGGGCTGTACCGCAACTACTGAGTAACTGGGTCATCCCAGGCTTAATTCTTTCATTATTTCAGGACCAGGCACAGTACTAGGATTTTGCAGATAAGATCTCTTGCCCTGGGCCAAAATATAAAAGAGCCCCTCCCTGCACCAATCCCATAGGCAAAGCCAGCAGAGTGCCCTGGGCCCTGGCATCACCCTCCTGATGCCTCGGCCAGACTCCCAGTCGCACCTGAGAGCCTGGGGTCTCCTGTGGCAAATCGAAGGGCTTTCTCTCTCGTCCATTTCCCAGACTGGTTACATAAGAATCAGAGAGCCTTCAGAGCAGACAAGCAACTGTTTCCTCAAAGTTACTTTCATATTCTGAATTCATGATGATCCCTAAATGTTTATTTTCACGAATTATATCAGTCAATATGAAAGGGTGAAAGAAAGGTTGCACTTTTGTGTGTGCTGGGGTGGGGGGTACTGGAGATTGAGCCCAGGGCTTGGCACTCTTAATTTCTTGAGACAGGCTTTCCCTAAATTACTAATGGTGGACTCAAAAGTCCTGCTTCAGCATCCCAGGGTGCTGAGAATACCGGCGTGCATCACTATACCCAGGTTCAAAAACACCCCCCACACACACACACAAAAAAAAAACACTTTCTAGTAAAGACAAGATAATAGCTACAAGATTACATCAACTGGAGAAGGGTCTGCAGGAAGCTAGCAAGAGCTCACGTATTTTATGGTGTCTTAGTTACTTTTTTCATTGCTGAGACAAAATAATATCCAACACCCAAAGTTAAAGGGGATAAGATTTATTTAGCTCACAGTTTGTGGAGGTTTCAGTCTAAGCAGCTGGCTCCAAAGCAGGGTGGTATGGCAGAAGGGCAACAGTTCATGGCAGTGGAAAACAGCAGAGGCAACAAGGGAAGAGAGGAACAGGGGAAAATAAGCCCCTTTCTGTCCCTTATACTATGCAGGCTATGCACCCTAGGGTGGGTGTAGCACTCACACCCTTAATCCTAACATTAGACCTTGAATCAATCACAAACTTGAGAAGCCTGCCCTCATGCCTGCATGAGGCTTTGTGTGTGTGTGTGGGGGGCACATCAAGACATACCATAACATATAGGAACTGGGTACGAACTTGGCAGTCTGGGAGGCTGAAGCAGGAGGGTCACAAGCTCAAGCCCAGCCTGGACAATTTAGCAAGATCCTGTCTGTTATGGTTTGTGTCTGGATGTCCCCGCAAAGCCTCATGCAGTCATGGGGTGGGCTTCTAGAATTTTTGAGTGATTCTTGATCCAGTGCTAGGATTATGGGTATGAGTGCTACACCTGCCCTGGGGTGTGTAGTTTGCATACAATGTAAAGGACAAAAGAGGTTTCCTTGCTGTTAGTCCCTTCTGCTCTTGCTTTTGCTGTCTTCTGCCACCATGAACTTTTTCCCTCTGCCATATGCCACTCTGCCTTGGAGCCAGCTGAAACCTCCACAAACTGTGAGCTAAATAAACCTTTCCTTCCTTAATTCTAGTGGTCAGGTCTTTTGTCTCAGCAACAAAAGAAAAGTAACTAAGACATAATTTGGTACCAGAGGAATGGGATCATTACTGTGACTACACCTGATCATGTGGTTCAAGAGCCTTTGGAAATGGCTTGTGGGAAGTGCTTGGAAACGTTCAGAGATGTCAGCTGAAAGAGCAGAGCTGGAATACCTTCAGCTGTACTGTATGAGACAGTCTGGTTGAAGCTCAGAAGACCAGAAGGCTGATAGAAATCCTGCTAGTAAAGACCGCATATGGGAGGTTTCTGCTGGAAAGAAGAACTGCATTGGCTTTTGGACTCCAGATTATGTGTGTTATGGCTTGGCAGAAAGTTTGTCTGCATTTTGCTCTTGTCCAGAGACTTTGCCAGAGACTGACATTAAGGGCGGTGGACTGATTAATCTGGCAAAAGAAATTTCAAGGCAGATGAGTGTGGGGGTAGTGGCATGGCTATTGCTGGGGGCTTTTAGCCAGATTTATGTTGAGAATCAAGAGCAAAGACCGTGGCAGGATGATTTATTTACTTTTATTTTATTTATTTATTTACTTATTTATTTAGGTACCAGGAATTGAACTCAGGACCTTGTGCTTGCTAGGCAGGCACTTGTGCCTGCTGAGCTATATCCCCAGCAAGGATGATTTAAAATGTGAGTTTGGCCAGAAAAGAAGCTCTAGTAAAGCTATGGATTGCAGAGATAGAGCTGAGGAGATCTCCATTGCTGAGAAGGGACTGGAGAATATAAAAGATGACCTGAGGGCATCATAGAAAGTAGCAAGTCTCCACCCTTTGCAGCTTCAAAACTGCAACAGTGAAAGACTTTGCTTTGAGAAGAAAGCCACAGAGCGCCATGTTCTAGAATGGCGGCAGTGGCTGCACCAGGTTCCAGAATGGTGGCAACACAGAGAATTTTTTCCTCAGAATCAGATTCAGAGTGCCCAGAAATCCAGGCACTTGACCCAGACAGCTAAGAGAGGGGAAAGCCCGGCTACTGCTCCAGCTGGCAGCAGACCTTGGCACTGTCCACGTGGTGCTGGTTTTAGGTGCATACAGAATGTAAGAATTTTGAGGTTAAGAAGGCTTCCACCTAGATTTCAGAAGGCCTGGGTGGCCAGGCAGTGTGCCCCCGAGAGAGCAGTGTGTGAAGCTGTGAGTGTGAAACCTAAAGTGCAGTGGAGATCTCAGAAGGTTGGAAAAGCCAAGAACGTGTATTGTCTGACAAAAGCTGCAAGGAGGGAGCAAAGCAGGCCCACAAGAGAAGCCCTAAGAGCTATAACCACCACAAGTGCCATAGGGGTGGAGTCATGAAAGCCCTTTGGAGCTCACAATGTGCCACAGATTGCTTCAGATGTTCTACATGGAGCTACAGGACTTAATGTTTGCCCTGCTGAATGTTGGGCTTGCTTTGGTCCCAATGTTTTGTATGCTCTTGTGTTTTGTGTCTTTTGGAATGGTAATGTTTATTTTGTGCCACTGAATAATGGAAGCGTTTAACTTTTCATTTGTACAGAGGCACACAGCTAAGAGTTTGCCTTAGATCTTGGAGGAGACTTGGGACTTGACTTCTCAGCAATGCTGAAACTGTTAGGACTTTGGCAACTCTTAGAGATGGACTAAAATGTCTTGCATAAAGCATTATGCATGAGTCTTTGGGGGACCAGGGGTGGAATGTTATGGTTTGTGTTTGGATAACCCCCCAAAGCCTCATGCAGTTATGGGACAGGCATCTAAAGTTTTTGAGTGATTCTTGGTCCAATGCTGGGATTATGGGCGTGAGTGCTACACTCACCCTGGGGCTAGTAGCCTGCATACAATATAAGAGAGGGAAAGAGGCTTGCTTCCTGCTCCTCTCTTTTGCTCTCATTACTTTTGCTGTCTTCTGCCTCCATGAACTGTTGCCCTCTGCCATGTGCGACTCTGCCTTGGAGCCAGCCGAGTATGGACTGAAACCTCCACAAACTGTGAGCTAAATAAACCTTTCTTTCCTTAATTCTGGGGATCAGATATTTTGTCTCAGCAATGAGAGAAAAGTAACTAAGACATTGTCTCAAAATAAAAAGCAATTTTCTAAAAAAAGTACTTGGGATGTAGCTCAGTGCAAAAGCCCTGGATTCAGTCCCCAGTCCCGCAAAACAAGGAAGCAACACACACATACACACACACAAACAATATATATAGTTTGTGCCCCCAAATTCTTATAATAGCATTGAAATCTGTTGGGACCTTTAAGAGATAATTAAGGGCTGGGTGTGGTGGTGCAACCCTGTCATTCCAAGGCTCAGGAGGCTGAGGCAGGAGGATTGCTGCGATTTCTAGGTCAGCCTGGGCTACCTAGTAAGACCCTGTCTCAGAAACTTCACCTCCTAAAAAAATGAGATAATTAGGTCATAGAGGCTCTGCCCTCATGAAGAATTATTGTAGTTAACCCCTGCAAGAGTGGGTTAGTTATCTCAACAACAGTTTGCTAGAAAATGTGTGTCCCCTAAACTGGGCGTGGTGGTGCATGCCTGTAATTCCAGCACTTGGGAGGCTGAGGATAACTGCAAGTTCGAGGCCAGCCTGGGCTACAAAGTGAGCCCAAGGCCAGCTTGAACTGTGCAGTGAGACCCTGTCTCAAAAAGACAAAAAGAAGAACAGAAAAGAAAATGTGCATTCCCTTGCTCTCTCCACTCTGGAGACATGGGATGTCATGTGCAGCACGAAGTCGCTAAAAGCTGTGACAGCCCAAGCTTGAATTGCCCAGCCCCTAGAGCCTCGAGCTAAATAACCCTCTTTCCTTTATAAATCGCCCAGCCTCCCATTCTGTCAGAGCAACAACAGCAGCTGGTCCACATTGGGCCCCAATCCTCCGCCTGTCCCCAGCATCCGAGAGAGGACAGGTTTGCCTCTCTGGCTTCCACAGAAGCTAGGGGGCAGGGAGGACATAGGAGGCAGGGACCACACAGCAGGGGACCGGACCTTGCTCATGGGACGGAGGTTCCACTGGGAGGTGTGACGGGAGCGGGGCAGCTAAGTCCAACCAGCGGCCCTGCCCTGGCTGAAAGGTAAAGACATAGCCTGTGATCAGGAGCCCAGAGCCCAGAACTCCCACGGCATCTACACCACACCACATCCATTTGTCATATCACAGCAGCCACCCAGGGTCCCGGAGCACCTCCCAGCCAGACATCCACTGCCTACAGTGATCTCCAAGGAGGCCTGCACAGTGCAAGGAACACAACAATCACTCAAAACACATGTGCTGACTGAGACTATGAAACCACTGACACATGTGAAATCGCATTGCACTGTTTTCTGGAAAACTCGCGCGCAGAGTATCTGGGGAGAAGCCATGTGGAGCACACCCATATTCCCTCTCATCTGAGATCTGTGTGTCCTTGGGCAGGTTATTTCTCCCCTCTGGGCCTCCGGTTTCTTCATCTGTAGATGTGGATGATGGTACAGTTAGGGAGTATGGGGGAAGAGGAATAATGTAGGTAAAGAGCCAGGCGCATATCAGGAAACGGCTACACCATTTAATAATTATAATTGGACATGGACTTTTGCATACACTGCTCCTCAAACAGACACTTCACGCCATGACTAAAGACAAATGTGTGTGTCTTAAATTCTTCTTTAAAGAATCTTTAGTCAACCCTCAAATTTGTTTCACATCCTAGAATATGTGTGCATTCCATGCAAACTTTTTTTTCAATTTCCAGGATTTTACTTCTTGATATTACAAGATTCACCAGCAAGTGTCTATTTAGTGCTCATTATATGCAAGGTATAGCCTTAAACATTTATTATGCACCAGGTGGCAAGAGGAAGAGCTCTGCCTTCTCTGGGTCCTATTCTAGCAGGTGAGACAGATCACAAAGAGACAGAAAACAGAGCTCAAGTGAATACTGTAGTGAAAATACCATGGGGGAAAAGTGGAAGATGCTAGGAAAAAATGGGCGTGAGATAAAGTACCTTTTAAATAGGATGGTCACACTGGGGAGGTACCTCAGGGGTAGAGTGTGCTTGCCTAGCACGCTCCAGGTTCCTAGCACTGCGAACAAATAAATAAATAGCATGGTCAGGGCAGGCCACCTTGAGGCATGTTGGAGCAAAGACTTGAAGACAATGTTAAGATAATCACAGCTCCTGAATGTGCCATGAAATCAGAATATCTAAAATGACTCGCTCTGGGGGTTACTTCACTCTAAAGCCTGCCAAGTTCATTTTTCCTCTTAGTACCTGCTACTGTAGATATAATCACAACCATTCTTTGGGGGAAATATCTCCTTTCCTCCTCTGCCTTCTTTTGAAGGAATATATATATATATATATATATATATATATATATATATATCAGTCACTCAGAGAGGCAGGCAGACTCCTACTAAGGAAAAAAATAAGTTTCTTTAACAAGAAACTTTTTTCCTGCAGGAAGTTTGTACTTATTGTTGTTTTGAGATTTGAAATGTAAGTAAAGCTCATGCAAGCTACATACTTAGCAAATTATTGTGTTAAAGGGACCTATCGATTCAAAACATGTCCAAACAAGAGCAAGAGGGGAACACCCAGGAATAGAGCGTGTTCTCTGATACATGAGTTTAGTAACTACCACACCTATTGCCAAAGCTCCCATGAGACCTGCTAGGATGTCACTTTCCTTAGAAGAGAGAAAGGGTCACAGCCCTGGGCCAAAGAATTCCCACCTGTGATAACTGTGATATTTACATAAATCCAGATTGTCATTGAAAAAAAAAAGCTGTTTCTGATACCGTATTCTCCAAGAATCACATGAGGCACACAGATGCCAAATCTTGTTAGGAGTCCAAGGGTAAATCTCCAGCTAGCTCATTTTTTTTCCCCCGTTAACTTCCAAAGCTGCAGTTTTGAGTGCTCAGCTCTGCCCCCTGGGATAAGCAAGAGGATAAGGGTTGTTTTTGATTACTGGTTTCTATGGTAACTGGGAAGAAAGCATGGAAGAGAGGGGTTTGGGCATGGCAACTGCAAACTCAGCTAGCTTTGGGAACCCGAATGCCCAAATTCAGCTAAATAATCAGTTGGGAGTAGAGAAACTACATCCTTTAGGGGGATCTATGCCGAAAATTAGTTCTGGATTCCTTAGGGATCACGACCACATCTGGGTACTCTTGTTGGGTCTATTCTTGTCTTGTTTACCTAGGTTGTTTTCTTTCCTGAATCTTCTCTCCTTAATCCTGTATTAAAAAATCCAACTGACCCTCGAACAGCTTGGCTTTGAATTGCAGGAATTCATTTAAGTACGGATTGGGGGTGATTTTTAACAATTTGAAAACACTTGTGGATGAACCACTTAGTCTAAAAATAACAGAAAATTAAGAAAAAATGAGATATGCCACAAATGCTAAACTATATGTAGAGAATAGTGTGTTTTATCATTTACTATCATAAAATATATGCAAATATTATAAAAAGTTTAAAATTTATCAAAACAACACACAGAGACTATACATGTTATTACAGTAGAGAGAAGTATGGACAAGCGCAGGATGTAGTATTAAATCATACTGGCATAAAATTAACTATAGTACATACAGTATCGCTGTAATAATGTGTGGCCACCTCTTGCTGTTGCTGTAAGTCACAAATTATATGCAGAGTTCTATCGCCTGAGAAGTTGCATTCCTAAGCCCCAAGTAGGCACCCAACTAAACTTTCCTAATATAACCGGGCAAGGTAACGCACGCCTGTAATCCCAGCACTCGGGAGGCTGAGGCAGGAGGACTGTTGTGAGTTTGAGACCAGCCTGGGCTACGAAATGAGCTCAAGGCCAGCCTGAAGTGCATAGCGAGACCCTGTCTCAGAAAAAAAAAGAAAGAGAGAGAGAAAAAAAGACCTCAACTTCCCTAACAACAGTCCGTTTAACGTGCCCTTGACCGTGGAAAGTGTAGTATTTGGGGGAAGTTTTGCAAACTGTTGGTGGGGGGCTGAATTAGAAATGCTGTCAGCAGCCTGGGGAGAGTACTTCTGACTTGACTTCTCAGTTCCCAGACTACAGGGAACTTTGAATTGTCCTCGTGAAAGTGTTCTTTTGTTTTTTAATCAGTTGCAAATCAGCCTGACAGGAGCAGTTTTACCTTTTTTTTTTTTTTTTTTGGTCTTTTTGAGACAGGGTTTTGCTATGTGGTTCAGGCTGGCCTTGAGCTCACTTTGTAGCCCAGGCTGGTCTCAAATTCATGATGACTTCTTGCCTCCCCCTCCTGAGTGCTGGGATCACAGGTGCGCACCACCATTCCTTGCTGGGATGTCTTCTTAGAATTGATTCATAGGAGTTCTTTATACTTTGTGCTCTGCACAAAGGATCTTAGTCATATGGCAATGAAGGTCTTCACCCACTCTGGCTTGCTTTATTACTTGCTGAATAGTATCTCAATGCGCAAAAGTCTTATTATTTTTTGTCTTTTTGAGACAGGGTCTCACTATGCAGTTCAAGCTGGACTTGAGGTTACTTTGGAGCCCAGGCTGGCCTCGAACTCACAATGATCCTCCTGCCTCAGCCTCTCAAGTGCTGGGATTACAGGCCTGCTCCATCATGCCCGGCTAGGTCCTAATTTTAACATAATCCAATTCACCCATCTTTTTGTGTTTCATGTATTTTTTAACCAGTTTACAAAAACCTTGCCTACCAAAATAGTAAGATAGATCTTGTACCATATTTTTTTCCGGAAGCATTGTTATTTTAACTGTCACATTTAGATCACTGATATGATAGGAGTCGATTTCATTGTTATTGTTGTTGTTGTAGTTGAGACAGGGCCTCTGTTGCGTATTCCAGGCTAGCCTCGAGCTCATGGCAATCCTTCTGCCTCAGCCTCCCATGCACTAACTAAGATTACAGGCGTGTGCCACCACATCCAGCTAGGAACTGATTTTTGCTTCTGATACGATGTTGTGATCTAGAATTTTTTCCCCATAAGGATATCCACTTACCATACTAAAAAAGCCATTCTTTCTCCTCTGCTCTGCATTGTCACTGTGCTCTTATGTGTGCATGGATTTACTTCCAGGCTCATGCTCTCTTCCCCTGGTCTTACTCTGTTTGTACCAGTATCACACCATCATATTATTATCATATTACAATAAGTCTTAATATCTGGTAGTAAAAATCCTACAAATTCATTCTTCTTCAAGGCAGTCTCTGCTGTTTGGGGTACTTCACATTACATAGATTTAGAATCGCCTTGCCAACTTCCCTAGAAAACCAACTGGAAATTTTATTTGGGTTCCATTGAATTTGGGGAGAAAAAATATTGACAGATTAAGTTTTCCAACTCAGGAACATGGGTATATCCTCACGTTTGATTGATATATTTATTTGTTTGGTTATGTATTCATACGGGAGATTAAACCCAGAGCTTCTGAAGACCACTGAGCTACAACCCCAGCCCTTTATATTTGTTGTATTTAGGTTTTCTTTTAATATAGCTCAGTAAAGGTCTTGACTGGCACTGTAAATGACTTGCTTATATCTCAGTAGATCTATACCTAGTTACTTATTGTTGTATACTCCTATGAATGACACTTTTTTGGCACTACTGGAGATCAAACCCAGGGTCTTGAGTATTCTAGGCAAGTGTTATATCCCCAGTGCAGCTGAGCGTGGTGGTGCACGCCTGTAATTCCACCCATAAGGAGGCTGAGGCAGGAGGATCACCATGAGTTCAAGGGCAGCCTGGGCTACACAGTGAGTTTGAGGCCAGCCTCAACTACAAAATAGAACCTTTCCTTTCCTCCTGACACTTGCTGGTGAGTCTCCGTGCTTTGAATTAGTGAAAAAATCAAAATAAATAAATTTCCAAAATATCCCTAGTCCAGACACTTGTCTTCTAAAATTCCATTTTCTAATTGTTTATTGCTGAGAAATAGAAATATAATTAGTTTTTATTTGTTGACCCTGTGTGCCATAATTTTACCAGGTTTGCTAATTAATTCTAGTAGTCTGTCTGAGATTCTTTGGGTTTTCTGTATATCCAGTCATGTCATTTGTAAGTATTAGCAGCTTCCTTCCTTCCTTCCTTCCATCCTTCCTTCCTTCCTTCCTTCCTTCCTTCCTTCCTTCCTTCCTTCCTTCTTCCTTCTTTCCTTCCTTTCTTCCTTCCTTTCTTTCTTTCCCCCTGTCTCTCTTTCTTTCTGTGTTTCTTTCCCTCTTTGAGACAGGGTCTCACTATGCAGTTCAGGCTGGCCTTGAGCTCACAACGATCCTCCTGCTTCAACCTCCTGAGTGCTGGGATTACAGGTGTGAGCCACCACATCCAGCCTTTTATTTACTTATTTTGAGACAGCATTTTGCTCAATTGCTAAATTGCCTAGGGTGGGCTCAAATTTGCTATCCACCTGCCTCCAGCTCCTAGAGTGCTAGGATTACGGGCAAGCTCCACCTCAGCAGGCTATTTCTTCCACTTTAATCCTGAAAACTTTTGCTTTCTTTTCTTTCCTTATTGCATTGTCTAGGCCCACTAGTAAAATATTGGATAGAAATGATGATAACCAACATGTTTTTTTTTCAGTTTCTAATAAAAGTTTCACTATTTCACCTATTTTCTGTAATTTTTTAAAGTACCATACCAAAAAAAAGTTTACACTTCTTTTTACTTTGCTAGAAATTTTTACTGTGAATGAGGGGTGAATTTTATTACATGATCCTTCTGCATTTATAGATAAGATCACATAATTTTCCCCCTTCTTTGGTTATTGTGGGAAATAATTTCTTTAAAATACTAAAGTAATCTCTTAGGGGGCAGAGATAAAGGTTATTCTGTCCTGAGACAGCAAGTCAGGAAGGGCTTGCTCTGTTAACAGTCCCTGGAAAAGCAAATATTTATTGTCCTTGAATGTTGAGTAGAATCCACCAGTGACCCATCTGGACTTAGTATTTTCTTTCTGGCAAGGCTTTGGGTCATGGATTCAGTTTATTCAATTGATATAAGCTCATTTAGGGTTTTTTACCCCCTGCCTTTTGTCAGTTTTATTGCGGTTGTGGACTTTTGCCCCCAAATTTTGTCTGAATTTCCAAATTCATTATCATAAAAAGTCTTTGCTCAACCTATCCTCCTCTTATCTTTTTAAAGTCTGTAAGATCCGCTGTGATTTCCTCTCTGTCAGTTCCATGTTTGTCATTTGTTTTTACAGTTTTTATTTTTCTTAGTCTATGTTTGCGGCACACAATGATGACATTCCTGCTGGGGAGTCGGGTGTGGATGTGACACATCTTCCTTCTTCCATCCCCTGCCTCTCCTCCTCCCTCCATCTCTTGGCCCCATCCTCTTTTGCTGTGCTTGTCATTTTCACTTTTCCTGTCTGCTCTTAATCAGTCCTGCCAGGATTTTATAGATCTCAATCTTCCTTTTCAATAAACTGATTTTTGTCTTTGTTTCTTAAAGTCCATTTGTTTTTAATTTTGTTGGTTTCTATTGTAATCTTTATTATTTCCTTCCTTCTATTTTCTTTGGGTTTAATTGCCGTTCTTCTAATTTTTTTTTTTCTTTTTTGAGACAAAGGCTATGCAATCTGAGCTGGCCTCTTGCAATCCTCCTGCCTCAGCTTCCCCAGTGTTTAGAATTATAGGTTTGTACCACCATACCTGGCAATCTTGTTTCTAATTTTTGACATGGGTTATTTTATCATTGATTTTTTTTTCAGCTTTCTTTTCTAATATAAGGCTATGAAAAGCACAGAATTATCTGTAACCCACCATTTCATTATACCATTTTTCTGTTAGCACTTCATTCAAAGTACTTTCCAAGTTTCATTACAATTTCTCCTTTGACCCAGTAGATTTTTTTTTTTTTTTTTTTTGGTGGTCTTTTTGAGACAGGGTCTTGCTATGTAGTTCAGGATGGCTTTGAGCTCACTTTGTAGCCCAGGCTGGTCTTGACCTCACAACAATCCTCCCGCCTCAGCCTCCCAAGTTCCCAAGTGCTGGGATTAGAGGCATGCATTACCATGCCTGGCTGTCTTATTTTCTTAAAGATTGAAAATTATCTTCTAATTATCACTCTTTAGCTATAGTTCTGTTTTTGTTTGTTTTTGGCAGTACTGGGGCTTGAACCAAAGACTTTCACACTAAGTTACATTCACAATCTTTTATTTTTCATTTTGAGATTTGGTCTCCCTAAAATGCTGTTGCTCGGACTAGGCTTGAATTTGCAATCCTGCTTTGCCCCACCCCCCCAGAGTGCTGGAATTACAGGCATTCACCGCCATGCCCAGCTTAGCCATATTTTAACTGTCTTCATGCTTCCTGTTTGAACAGCTAAATTTTTCTGATATTAATATAACTGCACACATTTTCTTTTGGTGAATGTTTGCAGTATCTATATGCTTTCATTTTTATTCTCAGCTTTTCTATATCTTTATAATAGAAGTATAAAACTTCTAAGCAATGTTTATTTGAATGGTTTTATTATTCAATCTGATAATTATGTTTCAGCCAGAATATTAATCTCTTTATATTTAATACAACTTGTGGTACATCAAGATGAAAGCCTGGCATCCTTTTGTTCTGTGTTCACTTTTTTCCAGTTTTCTTATCATTGGTTTGATTAGTCACTTGTACCCACCCATTTCCTCCCTGTGGTACCTTGTCAAATTGTGGGAAGAGGGGTAGACTTTATGGTGATGGGAAGCGGACCTGGGGATGGGAGCGAAAAGAGGGGTGGGAAGGGCAGGGCAAGTAAAAGGATCAAGGTGCAGTATTATACGTACCAGTTCCCCCCATGAACAACACATTTATTGTGTATTGCAAATGTATATGAATAAAAAAGGGAAGAAAAACCCTCAAGATTATACTATGCATCTATTATTTATTAAGTCAGTATGCATTAGTACATTGAATTCTTCCTAAATAATTAGAAATACATTTAAAGCATTTTAACTTCTTCCCGTAGAAAACGCCTTCCATGCCTCACCTAAATCCCTGGCACCTAACATTCTCATGCTCGCTGGCTCCATTACGGTGCCCGCCATCTGTGGCTCAGCTCTGCCCCAGGGCTTCTTTGGATGCTGAGTTCAGAGGTGGCCGGAAGAGCTGGAAAATTAAAAACTCCTTGGAGTCCTCTTCTGCCAATTAGTGACCGCAGTTCCTGGCTGAATATTCCAATTCCTGTTTCCTTCAGATGGGATTAACTCAGGGACGCGCTCTGCTCTGGCTCCCAAAGTTTCCGAGCAGGAGGAAGCTCCAGTGACCCGTGGCGATAATTTGCTGGACTGTGCCCTTCGGGGGTGGTGATCGGGGTGGAATCCAAGGCCTCACAATGCCTGGCAAGCCTCTAGCCCTGAGCTACACACGAGCTTGCATGCAAGTTTTATTGATTCCCCTGCCTTTCTTACCTCACCTCTTCGATCCTTTACTGAATTATCTGGGTTACTTCTGGAATAAACTTCATAAGCTCAGGCTTTATTTTGGAGTTTGCTTCTACCCCTATTTTGTGGTATTGTTGTCATATATTTTGATTCTATGTGTATATCAAACTCATTAGTCATTATTTTGTTTTATGTAGTCAGTACTCACCTAGATTCACCTATACATTTCACACTTTTTTCAATCTTAATCTTTATTCCTCCTAAATTTCCACCCTTAATTCTAGCTTTTTTTTCCCTCGTGCTTGAAGAACTCTTTTTAGCATTACTTCTACAGTAGGTGTATGAGTAATTAATTCTCCTAGTTAATGTTTGTGTAAACATTTCTTCTTTTTTTTGTCTTTTTGTTTGTTCTTTGTTTTTTTTGAGACGAGGTCTCACTATGTATCCCAGGCAGGCCTCAGAACTCACAGAAATCCTCCTGCCTCAGCCTCTGGAATGTTGGGATTACAGGTATGCACCACTACACCCAGCAACATTTCTTCCTTTCACTTTTATTTCTGAAGTTTATTTTCACCAAATATGGAGTTCTAGGTTGGCAGTTATCTTCTATCTGCTCATTAAAAATATTACCATTTCCCTGTGACTTGTCCTATGAAATAATTGTAAATTTCATTGTTCTCTTCAAAGATAGTATGTAGGTTTTTTTTCTAGATATTGCAAAAATTTCTCTGTCTTGTTTTTATTATCTTCACTATGATATACCTAGATGTCCTTCTTTGTATTTATCTAGTTGGGATTTATTCTCTTTCTTCTTATTCTAGAACCCCAGAATATGATTTGTTTTCTTTTTTTTCTTTTCTTTTGTCTTTTTGAGACAGGGTCTTGCTGTGCATTTCAGGCTGGCCTTTGAGCTCACTTTATAGCCCAGGCTAGTCTCAAACTCACAATGATCCTCCTGTCTCATCCTCCTGAGTGCTGGGATTACAGGCGTGTGCCACCACACCTGACCAGAATATGATTTTAAACATTTGTAACATATCTCTTAAATTATTTCTTGTATTTTCTACATTTTTCCTCTCTTCATTCTTTAGCATGTACTTGTCTTTCAGTTCATTGACTCCCTGGTCTCTACAGGCTGCTTTTAAATCCACCTGACCTCCAGTTTAGCAACCTTTGTTCATTGTTCTCTCCATGAACCCTATCTATTCTCAGCTCAATTTTCTTTCTGTCTTTGCTTTGAGAATTGAACTCAAGACCTTGTGCTTACCAGGCAGGCATTGTGCTGCTGAGCTATATCTCCAGCTCAATTTTCATTCCTGTTCTTTTCAGACTAAAATTTTCATTTGATTTTTTTTTTTTAGTAGATGTTGGTCCCTGATGAAATTTTCCATTTACTGATTTTCTTGAACAATCAATTTTGAAACTATTTATTAAAGTGTACTATAATTTATTAGACAAACGGAGCAGTAGAATATGCTTGTGCACATGTGTGTATTAAACAATTGATTATGAAGAATGGGCTCATGAATTGCAGAGTCTAAAAGTTCAGGTGCGGGACAGCTGATTATATAACTTCCAGTCAGGATATAAGTGTGAAGGCAGGAGAAGCTCCAAGACGAACAGGCAGAAAGAAAAGATTCCCAGTGAGTCTTTAATCTGTCCAGGCTTCAGCGGGTTGCATGAGGCCCATCTACATTGAAGGAATCAATCTGCTTTTTTTTTTTTTTTCCAGTACCGGGAATCGAACTCATGACCTCATACTTGCCGGGCAGGCGCTGTGCCGCTGAGCTAAATCCTTAGCCCCGACAATCTGCTTTAAACAGTCTATTGATTCAGATGCTAACCTCAGCTACAAACACCCTCAAAGACAAGCCTGAAATAACACTAAGTCAGCTACCTGGGTGTTCCGTGGTCCAGTCAATTGACATGTATATGGTTTAGATCTAAAATGTCCCGCAGAAGTCTTGTGTGTTCAGAGGTGAGGCTCTTGGGAGGTGATTGGTTCCTGGGGTGCTCTCATCAGTGGATTCACCTGTGGATGAGTTTGTAGCTGAATGTGCTGTTAGGAGTGGGACCTGGTTGGAGGAAGTGGGTTACTATGATCACGACCTAGAAGAGTGTATTTTTGTCCCCTGCCCTTTCCTTTTGCTCTGGGTCTCTTGCTTTGTCCCTGCTTCCCGGATGCTGGAGGTTGAGCAGCTTTGCTCCCCGCCCCCACCTTTCCGCCATTCCATCTGCGCCTTAGGGCCAGTTTCAGAAAACTGAACCCTCTGAGACAGGAGCCAGAAGAAACCTCTCCTCCTTTTGAGCATCTTCTTTTCGTGTCACCGTGTCTGTCACACCTCCTAATTTTTATTCATGCTTTCAGATTCTTACACTAGTGAGACAATACGTTGCTAAACCTGTCCTCCTCTAAGTTGCAAGTGCCGGGTATTTTGTTGCAGCGGCAAAGACAACATGTAAAATTAACCACCACACACACATACAGAGAAGTGTATGTAAGTGTACTTATTCATGAATTTTTAGGAAAGGAATGCTCCCGTGTGTCCAGCACCTCCGTAAATTAGTAGGACACAACCAGCACCAAAGAAGTCCCCCTTCCCCTCCTTTCTGTTTAACTTCCCGTTGAGGATCACTACTACCCTGACTTCTAATGCTATAGATTAGTTTTGCTTGGGTTTATATTTGCTGACTAAATGAAATCATGTGGCATATTTGTTATTTCTGCATGACAAATTAACCCCAAACTTCACAGCTTAAAAATATTTATTATGTCACAGTTTCTATGGGTCAAGAATCCACATGCGGCTTAGCTGATGGCTCTGGCCCAAGGCCTTATGAATTCGCAAGCAGGCTGAAGGTACAGCTGTGGCCTCATCTCGTGTACTCAGCGAGGGGACCATCAGGTCCACTTGGCAGGTGTGGACAGGACTCAATGTTTATTTTATATTATCGATTTTTTCTGTGTGATATTGATCCACACCCCAGCCTTCATTTTATTTTGTATTTTAGGACAAGGTCTCATTAAGTCACTAAGTTGTCCAGGCTTTTTTTGAACTTA
>NW_004955468.1:3081544-3082561 GCF_000276665.1 Chinchilla lanigera | reverse complement strand
CAAGACTGGATCTTGCTATGTAGTGCAAGCTGGGCTTGAACTTGCTTCTGTAGCTGAGGCTGGCTTTGAACTCACAGCAATCCTGCCTCAGACTCCCTAGTGCTGGGATTACAAGCGTGCACCAACCATACTCGGCTTTTCATTCTTTGTACTCCTCCCAGCACCTGCTATTTTCCATTTTCTTCACTTCAACCATCCTGACATGTATCATATCTCACTATGATTCTAATTTGCATTTCCATGATGACTACTAAAGCTGAACATTATTTCACATTTATTAGTCATTTAGATACCCTCTCTTTGTCTTTTCAAATATTTTGCCAATTTTTTTTTATTGAACTGTTTTTTCTTACTGTTTTGGCAGAGGTCTTCATACATGCAGTCTGTATGAGTCTTTTTTTTTCTGGGACTGGGAATTGGACTCATGACCTTGTGCATGCCAGGCAGGTGCTGTGCCACTGAGCTGTATCCCCAGCCTTCTATGAGTCTTTTGTTAGCTTTACATATTGCACTTATCTTTTCCCACTTCCTTTAATTTTCTATGTGATCATTTTCCAAGTAATAAGAGAATTGTTTTTGCAATAAATGATGGTGGGTCAAATGGACATCTACACAGAAAATAGATACTGTTTATTGTAGTCAGGGCTTGCAAGTGGAAAAATTTAATACAGGACATGTAATTTATAAGATTATTTTATAATGATCATCCAATGAGTCAGCTTCGAAAGAGTGCAGGAAATCTGTCCACACACTAAAGACCCAAAGACTCCAGCTGAGGACATGGATCTCACAACAGTGTCCTGTATGAGTCCAGCTGAAAACCTGGAACCCATCACAGTGCCCTGCATGAGTCCAGCTGGAAGCCAAGAGCCCATGACAATGTCTCATGCAGGTCTGTTTCAAGGATCTGTGCTAAGAAGGCCCCAAGGTCAGTGGTGGAAGCTAGAAAGTCTGTGCCAGCAGGATGAAGGATCTGTGCCAGCAGGTTGAGGGATCTGCACTGGATCCAGGAAGCGA
>NW_004955468.1:3048505-3079809 GCF_000276665.1 Chinchilla lanigera | reverse complement strand
CAATTGATCTAGTCTCTGAATGTTTGACTTAAAGGGCATGTGAGTCCTGAAACATGAAGAACTAAGATCAAATCTATTAATGACATGAAGAATAAAAATATTAGAAATTTTATAATTATTCTAATAATACAGCTTCTTCTACCTTTTGCCCCTAAAATATTTACTTGCAAGTGTTCTTTGAAAAATGCATGAAGCTCAAAAAGCTACTTGGAAAGAAAGTTAAAACAAAGCTTCACTTTACAATAGATCTTTTCTTACTAAGTAGTCACAAGAGTGCTGGGCATGGTGGCCCATGCCTATAATCTCAGCACCCAGGAGGCCGAGGCAGAAAGATTGCTGTGAGTTCGAGGCCAACTTGGGCTACATAGTTCAAAACTAGCTTGAATTACACAGAGAGACTTTGTCTCAAAATAACAGCAGCAACAATAACAAAATAAAAGACCACTAAGTATTCACATGAGGATCTGACATGGGGTATAGTCTTTGAGCAAAGCTGCGTTTAACTCATACGGCAATTCCACTGTAGTCATCACCAACAACAAAAGAACTATCAAGGGTGGGAGTTATAGCTCAGTGGTACAAATGCCTATCTGGCAAGTGAAAGGTCCTGAGTTCTATTCCTGGTACAAAAGAACCGTCAAAAATGAAGATGACAACATTTTGATATTATACATGAATTAATAGGAAAATATAACTTGTCAAAAGAAAGTTACTTCCATATGGAGCCCAAATACTGTACTTACTCATTTGTGAAGTGAAGTGAACTGGAATTGCGGAAATTGGATGGGATGGACTTTTACTCCTCTGGACAGTGTCCACCCCTTCTAAGATCTGAGTGGACATGGAGGTGATGTCACAGAGGGTGATAATATTTTAGAGATTAGTTAAAAGTTATCTAACATGATAAAAATTAAAGCCACATCTAAAACTGCATAAGCCAAATGACGTTCATAAGGCTCTCACTTGGTGTGGCCAAGGAGAAGTGTTAATGGGCTTTCCGGGTGGACTCTGCTCATCCTACTTATTCTTGATTTATTCTTTGGCTAATTGTACAAACTTCTTCTCAGAGGAACCAGCCTGGCCTGGTCGAATCAGAGTCATGGTGATTGATTGAGGATGGACCTGCGCATATGACCCAGGCTAGAACTGTCACATGTTTGTCTTGGGAATTCAAATGCCAGCAGCAATGACAGAGGCAGAATGGTTGGAGCTGATTCATCTTGACGACAGCCCCACCCTCACAGACTGTCAAAGAGTTTCTGCTTTCTGACTCTTGGAATTGCTCTGCATGCTGCCCAGCTGTGCTGTTTTTTCTTGAATTCTATGAGAGTCTTCATTTTTAGGTAGCTTATTTGGTTTAAGTTAACTAGACTTAGTTTCTCTTGTTTATAAGTCAGTAAGACTTGTAGTAAGACTCTAATAAATTCTGGACTTGTACAGTGTGAAATACACCAAGAGGTAATTTAACTTGTCTCAAGCCGGGCGTGGTGGCGCATGCCTGTAATCCCAGCCCTTGGGAGGCTGAGGCGGAAGGATCAATGCAAGTTCAAGACCAGCCTGGGCTACAAAGTGAACTCAAGGCCAGCCTGAGCTGCATAATGAGACCCTGTCTCAAAAAAAAAAAAAAAAAAAATTTAACTCATCTCTAAATTGATGGACAGTATTAGATATGATCTCAGAAAGGCATAATCTGGCCTTTGTAAAAACAGCGTACGCTACCATGTCACCTATTAAGAAACTGAGTGTACTTAGCAAGAGGTTCTTTTTGTGTCCAATTTGAAAATCTCAGTGTCTAAATCGTATCTACGTAGTGCTGTTATCTCATATACTACTAAATAAATATTTATTAAAGGATTATTAGATTACAAGGATGGCAAAATGTTAATGTAGGGTGATGAGTGTATAGGCTTTCTTTACCCTATTTTCTTTATTGTTGTGAGTTTTGACTATTTCTACAATAAATCATTTCTTCTTTTTTTTTTTTTTTTTTGGTCCTGGGAATCAAACTCAGGACCTTGTACTTGCTAGGCAGGCGCTTGTGCCTCTGAGCATCCCCGGCAAATCATTTCTTTAAAACACCTATCAGGGGGTCTGGGGATTTAGCTCAGCGGCAAAGCGCCTGCCTGGCAAACGCAAGGTCGTGAGTTCGGTTCCCGGTACCGGAGAAAAACCAAAAAATAAATAAATAAATAAAACACCTATCAGGTATGTAGCATGGTGAAGTACGAGGTGAAGTGCTATCTTCAGGAAGTGTAGGGGTAAAAGAACAAAACTACAGAACTCTGGTCCACGTAGGAAGGCCTTTGAGGGAACTAGGGTCCCTGTGATACAGATGAAGATCCTGAAGGAACTTGGCCTGAGGAAGCCAGGCAGCCACGTGGATCATAAAGGCCGTCAGTCTAGTGGGGTGGGAGCCAAGGCTTCAAGTCAGACACTCACTAGGTGAAACAGGTGAAAGCGGATGTGCTACCTTTGTTGACCTTGACTGAGGGTGACCCAGGAAGCCGGATGCTGAAGCGTCAGCCCTAAGAGGCCAAATGGAGTGGGAGAAATGGCTTTATTAAAGCCCACTTGGGGGAAGTGGAGGGGTGTCCTCTTGTCTTGGTCGCTTTTCTCATCACTGGGACAAGATACCCAACACCCATAATTTAAAGGAGGAGAAGTTTATTTTGGTTCACAGTTTCAGTCCGTGGTCAGCGGGCTCTGAGATAGAAACTGCGCGGTAGAAGGGGCCTGGGGGCCAGGGAGGTCGGAGAGAAGGAAGGAGCCAGGCAGGGAGTTACATCTTTCCAGGTCACACCCCCAGTGACCCCCTCCTCCAGCCAGACCCTGCCACTAATAGCGCGCCCAGCTGCTGAACTCACCAGTGGATGAATCCACAGATGACTGCAGCACCCTCAAGAACCCACAACTATCCAACGTTCCCGCCTTTGTGGGTATGAGAGTTGGGAGGGACATCGTGATCTAAACCGTTCTGCCTCGGGGCTGGGGATTTAGCTCAGTGACAAAGCGCCTGCCTGGCAAGCGCAAGGTCGTGAGTTCGGTTCCCAGTAACGGAGAAAAACCAAAAAAACCAAAAAAAAAAAAAAAAAACCGTTCTGCCTCGGAGTGTACAAATAAGGAGTCCACTGGTAAGCTGCTTGGGGTGGGGGCAGGGATGGGGGCCTCCGGGGGCCCTGCTCTGCAGAGGGCAGCGGTAGACAGATTGTCTTCCAACGTACATGCGTCCAGTAACTGCAGGGCCTGTTTTAACAGCTGACACTGTCATCAGATGATGTGGATTTAGATCTTAGCACCACTCTTTCTATTTTCAGGTTTTCTAAAAATTTAATAGTGGCAAAATATGCACAACATAAAAATTTACCGTCTTAACCATTTTATTTTATTTCATTTATTTTGTCTTTTGTTTTTTCTCTGGTACCGGGAACCGAACTCACAACCTTGCGCTTGCCAGGCAGGCACTTTTGCCACTGAGCTAAATCCCCAGCCCTGTATTTTGTCTTTTTGAGACAGAGTTTCACTATGCAGTTCAGGCTGGCCTTGAGCTCACTTTGTAGACCAGGCTGGCCTCAAACTCGCAACCGTCCTCCTGCCTCAGCCTCCTGAGTGCTGGGATTACAGGCGTGCGCCACCAGGCCTGGTTTGTTTTAACCATTTTAAACGTACAGTTTAATAATGTGAAGCACATTCATATTATTGTGCAATGAATTTCCAGAACTCTTTTCATTTTCCAAAACTGAAATTGTGCCCACTAAACACCAAGCCTTCCTCCCTACCACACACACCCTGGTCCCTGGCATCCATTGTTCTACTTTCTCTCTATGAATTTCACTACTCTATGTTCATTTTAAAGGCTGAGTGGCTGGGTGTGGTGTGACACATCTGTAATCCCAGCACTCAAGAGGCTGAGGCAGGAGGATTGCCACGAGTTTAAGGCCAGCTTGGGCTACATAGTTCAAGGCCAGCCTGCACTACAAACCCTGTCTCAAAATCACCACCCCAAATAAATAAATAAATAAATATAAAGGCTGAGTGATATTCTATTGTATGAATACACCACCTTTTCTAATCCATCTGCTGGTGGATACTTGAGTTGCTTCCAACTTTTGACTATTATGAATAAGGTGCCTATGAAGAACACACAAATATCTTTTGAATTGAACCTCTGCTTCCAATTCTTTGGGGTTCCAAAGCAGAATTGGTAGATCATAGGAGAATTCTATTTTTAATTTGGAGGGGTTCTGGGAATCGAACTCAGGACGTTATGCTTGCCAGGCAGGTGCTGCGCCACTGAGCTAAATCCCTGGCCCTCTTTTTTTATTGTGTGAAGCATGGTTATACTCGTCTCCACGATGGGTGCACCCTTTTACGTTCCCACTGCTAATGGCAAATGATCTAATTTCTCCATTTTCTCACGAACACTGTTTGTTTTTAAAAAATGTATTATGGCCACCCTCATGGGTGAGGTTGGGTGTTTTAACCCTTCGTGTGATGTGGGAAATGTATATCTACAAAATGTCATGTGTAAGCGGCAGAGTCCTGAAAGGAGCCTGCGGTAGTTGGTGGTAACGCAGGCCGCCAGGGGAGAGGACCCTGCAGGAGGTCGCAGATCCACCAGTGCCAGAGGACCCGAAAGAACCAACACGAGACAGGGCTTCTCGGATGAGGGAAGTACAGTCAGGCACACCCAGAAAACTGTGCTTAGCTGGGGTTGCTTTCCACCACAAGGACGTAGAGAAAAGGCTGGCAGGGCACAAAAAGAGGAAGTGACGCTATTAAAAGAATGGAGGAATTGATCCGGAGCAAAAGACCAAAGCTCCAGGGCAAAGTGTGGGTCATCTGCGTCCGTTTGCAAATCCGTGATGGGCAGAACCAGCAAGGGAATTATTTTTAGAAAGCAAGAGTTTTCCCAAGTAGGGAAAATGTACTAGCAACGTTGCAAAGCTTTTGGAAAAAGAAGAATCTGAATTCGGTATTACAACAAAAATATTAATGGGAAGCTATACAAAATGAGGAATAGTTATACCAGAAAGTGGGGAAGTGCTATTTTTGGAAATCGCTCTGCTGAAAGTTGTTTGTCTTATTGGAGGGGAAGTTCAAACGTTCTGCAGATCAATCGAGTCACAGAAGAAAGTTCAGCCCCTGGCTTCTTTGATTTTGCTTTCTTTCTTTCTTTTTAAAACTTTGTCATTCAGAGCGGACATTTCCCTGTTCCCCATTGATGTCGGAGAACCATGAAACTCAGGCTTAGCTTGCCTGAAAACAAACTCTTCTTCCTCCCCTCCCAATTCAATGTTTAAAAAAATTGTGGCCTTTGGAACCATGTTCATGTTCCCTCCCGTGCTGTCCTCAGCACTTACCTGTTAGGGGAGCAGTGTTTTGAAACTCCCTCCTCCCTGCATTCTCTGCTGTCCTTCATCTGATTCTCCCTCTAGCCGCCTCTACCCAGGAAGACAGAGACTTCCTCACTGGGGGTCCCCTCTAGCCTCCCTCTCCCAGGCTGGGGGCTTCTCTATTGCTCCATCCTCTTCACCTCTACATCCCCTCTCAGCAGAGCAGTCCCCTCTTTTCTTCAGGGGACCTGTTCCCAGACCCCTAGGTCATGCCTCTGTCCATGCGTAGCACCAAGCCCTATAGATACTGTTTGCCCCTAGATTTATGTGCATTCCTACAATAAAGTCTAATTTATTTATAAATTAGACATGACAAGATACTAAGAACAATAACAATAGCCGGGCATGATGACACATGCCTGTAATCCCAGCACTCAGGAGGCTGAGGCAGAAGGATTGCTGTGAGTTTGAGACCTGCCTGTGCTACAAAGTGAGTTCAATGTCAGCCTGAACTGCATAGTGAGACCCAGTTGCAAAAAAAAAAAAAAAAAAAAAAAAAAAAGAACAATAGCAATAATGTAAAACAATTATAACGATATTCTGTAAAAAAAGAAGTTATAATTTATTAATTCTTTATTGATGGAATTTTCCATTTAATATTATTGGCACATGGTTGACCTAAAGGTAACTGAAGTCACAGAAAGTAAAATCTCATAAAGGGAGACTACTGTATTTCCCACCTGCTTCTTCTCCCCACCATCTCCTCTACATGGCATTTGGTCTCAAAGGTATACATGATTCCCAGTTTTCCAAAGAATGGTTTGGAAAAATTTTAGATGACCTTCAAAGTGAATTGACCTCCATTCCATATGCAATCAACCCTGCCAGGGCTCACCATTCACGCTTTTTAAAAGCTATGTTATTGGCAGCTGATTTTACACAGCAATGCAAAATTCCCCACAATTCCATCAGTCACCATTACAGACTTGCAGTGATTTGGATAAAATTTTGATTCTTCCTGCAAGTCACTTTCCACTATGTTACAGTCTTTTTCTAATCTCTGGTCTGACTTTTGCCATTGCAAACCACGCTAAAATGCCATCTTATTGTAATGGATTTACAGGCTGATAACTTGATCTCTGTATAGGATAGAATCTCAAAAGAGTCTCTTCTGCATCAAAAGGAACAATTTTTTTTTTTGTCTTTTTGAGACAGGGTCTTGCTATGGAGGCCAGGCTGGCCTTGAGCTCACTTTGTAGCCCAGGTGGGTCTCGAACTCCCAACGATCCTCCTGCCTCAGCCTCCCGAGTGCTGGGATTACAGGTGTGCGCCACCACGCCCAGCAGAACAATTATTTTTAATACGAATAGATACTGCAAGATTACTTCCCCAAAGCATCAATTCAATTCATGTTTCTATCAGCAATTTACAAGTTGTCTGATTTCAAGCATCCTTATCAGTCAATCTTTAATTTTTGCTCATGCAATGATTTTTTTAAGTTGCCTCTGTTTCTTCAATTTACATTTCCCTGGTGACCAATGAAGCTAATTTTTCCCCGTGTGTATTAGCTAGTTACATTTCTCTTCCAGTGAAAAACCTATTGAATGAATCCCTTTCCCATTTTTCTATTGAATTGATTGTGTTTTTCTTGTCGCCTTGAGGCTCTTTGCATACAGTAGGATTAACCCTTCATTTGCCATTCATTTTATAAGCATTTTTCCTAGTCTAGATCTCTCAGGCCCATTTAGGCTTGGTCAGAAAAGTAAATATTCTTAGGCTAGCACGGTGGTGGATGTCTCTAATCCTCTGGGAGGCTGAGACAGGAAGATCACAAGTTCAAGCCCAACCAAGGTAACTGAGCAATTTAGTGAGACCCTGTCTCTAAATCAAAAAGGGGCTGGGATGTAGCTCAGTGCAAAAGACCTGTCTTCAGTTCTCCGTAGTCGGGAGAAGGAGGAGGAGGAGGAGCAGGAGGAGGAGGAGCAGAAGGAGGAGGAGCAGGAGGAGCAGGAGCAGGAGGAGGAGGAGCAGGAGGAGCAGGAGCAGGAGGAGGAGGAGGAGAAGGAGGAGGAGAAGGAGGAAAAGGAGAAGGAGAAGGAGAAGGAGGAGGAGGAGGAGGAGGAGGAGGAGAAGGAGAAGAGGGACAGGGAGAGGGAGAGGGAGAGGGAGAAGGGAAAAGACTAAATATTCTTTTCTCGGCACAGGAGTCTGTATCCAATTATTGCCTCCATCATCCAATCTGCTCCTCAACTGGCTAATCCCCTTCAAAGTGGAATGATGTGCAGGTGTCTTTGGAGGCATTGAGCCCGGGAATAAAAGAGCGGAGCGTGTGAACGAGTGAAGGTGAGGCGGTCAGGCCCGGAGACTAGCACAAGATGTGTTTGGAGGGATAAGCAGCAGCTGGGTCGTGCAGAGCCTTGCAGGTTTATCCTAAGTGCGAGGAGAGGGTATGAGCTGGGTTATGCTTTGGAAAGGAGACCTCTGGCAGATGGGTGGACAAGACAGTACAGGGACAGGACCAGAGGCCAGGAGCCCTGTTGGGAGGCTGTCGCTATGGTCCAGGTGTGAGACAGAGGTGGTTGAGACCAAGGCTTTGGCAGCAAGTGTAAGCCAAGGTTGATAGATGTATTTTGCACCATAATGAATGGCTATTAGGTTACACTAAGAGATTAGATGTGGAGCTGCAAGGAGAAAGGAGAGATAGAGATTGTCTCCAAGGATTCTGGTTTAAATAGGTGGAAACAACATAGGCCTCTAATCCCAGAACTTGGGAGGCTGAGGCAGGAGGATTGTTGTGAGTTCAAGACCAGCCTGGGCTACAAAGTGAGCTCAAGACCAGCCTGAACTGCATAGTGAGACCCTGTGTCAAAATGACTAAATAAACAAATAGCTGGGAAAAAAGGAGCATGTTGGGAGGGAAACATGATTCAGCCCTGCACTTGTTAAGTCTGAGATGCCATCTGTGAAGTGAGCAGATGGGGAGGTTGGATGTTAGAGTGCGGCATGCAGATGTGGCATCTGGAGACATGAATTGGGGACTGAGCAGCACATAGAGCCACTTAAAGCCGGGGAGAGGAAGATCTTCCCAGAGAGTGTGGGCAGAGGCTAGGGCTTGGATGCAGCTTGAATGTGTTCCCCAAAGGTTCGCAGTGTGTTGGCAGCTGGGTCCCCAGAGAAGTGGTGGAGTTTTTGAGCGGGTGGTGGCTGGGTCACTGAGGGTGCAACCTCAGGAGGGACTAATGTAGTTCTTGCAGGATCCTGGATAGTTCCTTTCTGGCTTCTAATCCTACCGCGTGATCTCTTCTGCCTTCACCCCTGCCATTGTGGTGGTTGGAGGCTTTCATCAGAGGCCATAGAGATGGTACACTCAGTCTTGAGCTTTCAGTATCCAAAACTGTGGACTGCTAAACCTCTTTTCTTTACAAAGTTCTGAGCCTCAGATATTTTGTTACAGCAACAGAAAGTGAATCAATGCAAGAGGGAAAACAATTCTCCTAAGGCTAGGAGAGGAGGAGCTGATAAAGGAGATGGAAAAGCAATAGGTTAAAGTCAAGAGAAGAAATCATTTGAACAAAGGGAGCATATGAAAACTGTCCTGAAGGAAAAGAAAGTGTGGTGGATTAACTAATGGTCAGTTTGTAAGACCCAGTTGAACTGAATCAGCGTGGTGCTGGGTGTGGAGGATTGTTTCCAACAGCATAAAAAGAGAAATGGAGGTGAGAATGCTAGTGTTGTTGGTTCTCCTGGAGAAGCTTGCCATGCTGGCTTTCTTGATATGAACTCAGCTGTTCTCGTTGCCGGAGGATCTGGGGTCCTTGCTCTCACTGAGAATGGCTGAGGTTCTCTCTGGGGCAGCTCTGGTCCTTTACTTGAGTGCTGCTTCCTGGCTCCAGTGCAGGTCCCTCAGCCTGCTGGCACAGATCCTTCATCCCACCGGCACAGGCTGTCTAGCTTCCACCACTGACCTTTGGATGTTCTCAGTGTAAATCCTTGATACACACTTGCAGGAGACATTGTTGTGGGCTCTAGGCCTCTGGTTGGATGCCTGGAGGTCATTTCCTTGGGCTCTAGGTCTTCAGCTGGACTCATGCAAGATATTGCTATGGGATCCAGCCCTCAGTTGGATTCTTTAGGTGTCTAGTGTGTGGACAGACCTTCTGAGCTTTTTTTTTTGGTACCGGGAATCGAACTCATGACCTTGCACTTGCCAGGCAGGCGCTGTGCCACTGAGCTATATCCCCGGCCCCTAGACCTTCTGTACTCTTGCATTTGACTCTTTGGGTGAATACTATAAAATAATCCTATGAATTATGTGTCCTGTATTAAATCCGTTCCCTTGTAAACCCTGACCATAGGAGATGAGGACTGAAAGGGGACCACTGGATCTGGGAGCACCAAAGGGGCCTTACTTAGGGCTGTTACAGTAAAATGCTTGGAACATGGGGAGCAAAGTGGATTGAGTCAGGAAATTAATGTCAGGTGAGCAAGTAGAGATGGTATTTGGGGACAACCTTTTACAGTTATAGTTATCTAGATGCACCCCCAAAGCCTCATGGGGTCATAGGTGGGGGTTTTCACAAGTGGCTGGATCTAGGGTATGTGATGCTAGGATCAAGGATGTGATGCTGGGATTGATTCTTGGTACAATGCCAAGATTGCCAGGTGTTGTGGTGTACGCCTGTAATCCCAGCATTGGGAGGCTGAAGCAGGAAGATTGTCGCAAGTTTGAGACCAGCATGAACTACAAAGTGAGCTCAAGGCCAGCCTGAACTGCACAGTGAGACCCTGTCTCAAAAAGACAAGAAAAAAGAATGCCAAGATTAAGGGTACCCCACCCTTGGTGCATGTGATACCCACCCTACAGTTGGGTAACCCGGATAGGATATAAGGGACAGAAAGAGTGTCACTGCTTGTCTCTTTCTACTTGCTACCTTGCTGCTTTCTGCCTTCTGCCTGCCATGAACTGTTTCTCCTCTGTAGTGCCTCTCTGCCATGGGCCACCCTGTCTTGGAGCCAGCAGATTATGGACTAAAACTTCTACAAACTGTGAGCCAAATAAACCTTTCCTCTTTTAACTGTGGGTCTTGGGTATTTTGTCTCAGCAATGAGAAAAGAAACTAAGACGCACCCCTACCATGAAACTTAGCTGTGAATGAAGAGTGTAAGTCCAATCCTCTGGGAGGCTGAGGTAGCAGGATCACAAGTTCAAGTCCAGCCTGAGCAATTTTGTGATTTAAAAAGGGCTGGGGATGTAGCTAAGAGGCAAGGCCGTGGGTTCCATCCCTGGTGCTGTACTGCAAAACAGAGAAAGAGAAAACTGAAAGATGGGTAGGAAGCACAGGGAGTTGGAGAGAGAAGCTGTGTTTTGTTTTGTTTGTTCAGTGGAGCACCTTAAGCGGGGGTGAATGTTGATGAGGTGAGGATGCGATGAGGTGGGTCCAGAGCACGAGGTGGGGCCCTCTTATCCCAGTGGAAAAGATGAAGGCAAAGATAGGTGTAGACCCAGGAAGGGATGAAGGCAGGAGGAGGTGAAGAAAAGGCCCATGCCTAAAACTTCAGAATGCCAGGAGAAAATCTTTCAAAACAGACAGAGAGAACCACATTGTCCCTAAGGGAAGGAGAGCCATGTGAGCAGCGTCTCTCTCCCTGGAACACTGGGTGCTGTGGAATAGCGTGACAACATAAACACAGCTCTGAGAGAAATGTAATTGTTGGGCCCAGTGTCCCGTACCAAGTCCACTAGTGTTCAAGTGGAAAACGCAAACCAAAGACGTTTTCAATCATTCAAGGGCGCATAAAATTGACACTCCAGTCATCCCTGAAAAATGTACTAGAGAATGAATTCCAGGAGGTCAGAAAATGAATCCAAGAAAAAGATGAGCGACACTAAAAACAGTGACAAACAAAGAAATGTGTGAGTATGTGCGCTTGTAACTATAAATAAGTGATGGCTATTCAAAATATTTTTAGCCGGGAGTGGTGGTGCTCACCTGTAATCCCAGCACTCGGAAGGCTGAGGCAGGAGGATCGTTGCAAGTTTGAGGTCAGCCTGGGCTACAAAGTGAGCTCAAGACTAACCTGAACTGTGTAGCGAGACCCTGTCTCAAAAAAAATATTTTAATAGATACAATGATTGTACATATTTATGAGGGCTATGCAGGCTATTTTTAAAAGGCAGTTTGAAAGTAAAATAATATAAACATGAAAGATAGAGGAAGAGAGGGGGGAGGAAAGGAATTCTACTAAGTTCTTGTTCAGGGGAGGAAATAAATACTTATTGCCTCTAGGTATTAATAGAAAAACATTTCTCTAACAATATGCTCATAAAACAGTGTGGTGGTACACGTCTATATTTCCTGCCCTCTAGGAGGCCGAGGCAGGAGAATATCAAGTTCAATCCCAACCTGGATAGCTTAGCGAGAAATGCCTCCAAAAAAAGTTTTTTAAGGGTTGGGAATTTTATTTATTATGCAACTGTGCTTATTTATTTATGTATGTGTAGATAGGATTTTGCTATGTTGCTCAGGCTGATCTTGAACTATAGGGGCTCGAGAGAATCTCCTGCCTCAGCTTCCTGAGTAACAAGAAGCTATAGGTACAGGTGAAAGCCCATATGAAAGCCCTGGGTTCAATCCCCAGCACCAACAGAAAAAAAAATATGATCATAATCCTAGGAGAATAGAAGATGTATAAATTCTATGCATTTGAATTCCCAAAAGGAAAGCATGGGACAAAGAAAATCTTGCTCATTCAAAGAAAGCAAAAGAGCAATGAAATGAAAAGAGAAAGACTAGAAAATAAAAGAAATATTTCCATTTAGAAATAAAAATAGAAAATCTTTTAAAAATATAGTATAAATTATCCCAGAGATATCTCATTGAAAGGAACGGAACAGTGAGTTACTAGGAAAACATAAAATTTCTGTGCAGGGTTGGACCCTCTTTGTCCTCCTCTAAAGGGCTCTATGGAAGAACACCTCTAAAACTCTTAATATACTGACAGCCACTTGTGGTGACCTGTACCTATAGTTTCTTGTTACTCAGGAAGCTGAGGCAGGAGGATCTCTCGAGCCCCTGCAGTTCAAGGCCAGCCTGAGCAACATAGCAAAATCCTGTCTACACATACATAAATAAATAAGCATGGTTGCATAATAAATGACTCCAAACATAGTGGCAGGAGACAACCATTCACTTAGCCCACGGAGCCCGTGGATTAAGAATGTGGACAGAGTACAGCAGAGAGGTTTTGCCCCGTGTTGGTTGGAGCTGCAGTTGGGAGACTCAGAGTCTGGGCCCTGCACTATCCGCGGGTCGGTTCATGCTCGTGTGCCTGGTAGTAGAGGCTGGTTATTGGAGGGGGCACCACATTTTCTCAGTGTGGACTGAGGCTGGGTTTCTCCGGGTGGCGTGGGCCCCCTCACGGCACAGTGGCCGGGTTCCCGGGGCAAGAATTATGACAGAAGAGAACCAGATGGAAGGAGGGAGTCACACATCAGGACTGTCCTTTTAGAAGCGAGCCACTGAGGCCAGCTGATTTTCAAGAGAAAAGCTGGGATCTATCATTTGTGAAAGAAGTGGCAAAGAATTTGTGGACACCAGCCCTTGGGGAGGCTGAGGCAGGATCGCAAGTTTGAGCCTAGCCTGGGCCACTTAGCGACTTAGCGAGAACCTGTCTCAAAGTAAAAATTTAAAAAACGGCTAGAGATGTAGTTCACTGTGGAGGTCCTGGGTTTAATCTCTAGCACAGGAAAAAACAAAAAATTGTAGACATAGTTTTAAACCATCCCGATAGCCAAGTGTAATTCTTTTTGACAAAACTCAAAGTTTAGTATATAAACCAATTTAAAATGTCAATTCTATAGCAAGACATAGCAGTATACTATTTTTTTTAGAAGAATGTTAAACAAAAATAACAGACAGCAATCCAGGCCAACTTTGAAATAATATTAGCCAGTATTTTGCTTTTTCTTTTTGGTCTTTTTGAGACGGGGTCTCGCTATGCAGTTCAGGCTGGGCTTGAGCTCACTTTGTAGCCCAGGTTGGCCTCGAACTTGCAGCAATGCTCCTGCCTCAGCCTCCTGAGTGCTGGGATTACTGTTGTGTGCCACCATGACCATTAGCCAGTACTTTGAAGTTCTGCAAATTTCTCTTTTTCAGTCCCAAGGTTGGGTCCATGTATTAGAAACAAAACAAAACAAAACGAAACACAAAAACCAGCTATGTGCTATCCACGTGACACAGGAGAAGCAAAATACCAGCAATCCTAAGAAAAATTATTCAGGGTGAAAACTTTAGGAAAATTCATCTTTATTAACTTTGTTGGTAAATGAGAAAATAAACAAATAAAAAATAAAAAGGGATAGAGTTGTTGCTCAGTGTGAAAGCCCTGGGTTCAGTTCAAAATCCTTCACAGGATAGAGGAGAAGTAGATTGTGTGATATGGGAATTATATCTCAATAAAAAAGATATAAAAAAACTACAAAATAAGGAAGAAAGGATAATTTAATTTTAACTTTTAAAATATACAGCTTATATATATATTACTTTAAAGAAAGTCAAAGTATAATAAGGGGTAGATTTTTTAAAAAATCATCTTATTGAACTGTTTTGGTTTTTTGAGACAGGGTCTCGCTGTGTAGTTTAAAATGGCCCATGGGGCTGGGGATTTAGCTCAGCGGCATAGCGCCTTCCTGGCAAGCACAAGGCCGTGAGTTCAATTCCTGGTATGGGAACAAAAACAAAACAAAACAAACAAAAAAATGGCCCTGAACTTACCATGTAACCTAGGCTGGCCGCGAGCTTGCCGTGATCCGCCTGCCTCTGCCTCAGAATTCTGGGATTACAAGCGTGCGCCACCACACCAGGCTAAAAAAATCCATTTTAACTACACCCTTATCTTAAACTTCTAACCCTAATGCAGTCCTGAGAGGAAGCCACCATCATCAGTTTAATGCAAATCCTTTCTTCTCATTTCCTTCTGTATTTGTGTGTATGTGACCAAGACAGAAACACACAAATATAGGTTTTTTGGTTTGTTTGTTTGTTTTGTGGTACTGGGGGTTGAACTCAGGGCCTTGTGCATGCTAGGAAAGCACTTTGCCACTGAGCTACATCCGCAGCCCATGAATTTAGTTTTGTAACTTAAAAAATGCCATGTGTGTTGCTTTGCTGCTTATTTTATTCGCGCTGTCTTTGTGTGTCGGAGATGCTTCCATATTGTATGCATGTTTCTTCCTTGGTTTTAAAAATCCTGCACAATAGGCTGAGGCCCTAGGTTCCATTCCAGCACCTCAAACAACATCAAGAATGAGAAAAAAAGAAAAAGCCCTGCATCCATACACCAAAATGTGTGCAGGCTGAGTGCTTCTGAGTGCAGCCGCTGGGTCAGAGTGTAAGGGGGTTAAAATTTAAGAGAGCCTGCAGGTTGTCCCCCAGCAGCCTGTCCACCTGTGCGCACTGCCAGCGTGACTCCACAGGCCCTTTCCCACACCCATGCAAACATGACTTTCGGGGGTTTTTGTGTTTGCTTGTTTTGGTACCGGGAATCGAACTCCTGACTTTGCCCTTGCCAGGCAGGCGCTTCTGCCGCTGAGCTGTGTGCCCAGCCCACAAACATGGACATTATTAAAACTTTGGCATATTCTTCGCATGCCACCTCCTTGTTTTTGTGTTGTTCTTATTATTTTATGCAAAATAGGACTAAAATATCATTTCACCAAGTGGTTTTATGAGTATGAACTTGCAGGAGTTAATAGCTGTTAGTGCCTGCAGTGATCTAGACCCAGAATTGCCAAGTTCCCGTTATTTTCCTTTCTATGTAAAACCCTATTTTCTTCTCCATCTCTGCTCTACTTTCCAGATTTAGGCCACCACCATTTCTAATTTGCATTACCAAAGCATCTTCTAGAAGTCACTCTGCCCTCACTCTGTTCTCTAATTCACCTCCAACCTGAAGTCAGAACATCTCTCTAAAGCCCCAACGTGATTCTGTCTGCTCCCTTGGAAAAACACTTCAATTATTATTCATGACCTTCAAGGTAAAGTTGAAACTGGCATCCAGATAAGGCCCTTCCGTCTGGTGGCCCACCCCCTCTCCCTCCTCAGGGATACCCACATGTCCTACTTTAAAGCATGCCCCAAGAACTGCGGTCCCAGAACTCACTGGGCACTTTCATTAATCCCCACACTGACACACGTGAGCAGTGTCCAGAATGCCCCACTCTTCCATCTCTTTGTAAAACTCTTAATCAGCTTTTTTTTTTGGTCTTTTTGAGACAGTGTCTCATTATGCTGTTCAGGCTGGACTTGAGCTCACTATGTACCCCAGGCTGGTTTCGAACTCACAGTGATCCTCCTGCCTCAACCTCCCGAGTGCTGGGATTACACGCATGCACCACCATGCCCAGCCTTTTAATCAGCTTTCAATATTTGACTCAATAGCATTTCTATTTTGATGATGGCGCAGTTATGATGACAAAACTCGCTATTCTTCTGCCTCAGTCTCCCAGCATGCTGGAATTACAGAGTTTTGTGTTACCTTGTCTTGAAGACTAGGTACTGATTTTTTTAAAGCCACTTCAGCCTTCTTATGCTTTCCTACTTACTGATATTCAACCTTTTTGTGTCTTTATATTTAAAGTACATTGTTTATAGATAATATATAATTGGGCCTTGAAGTTTGTGTGTTTGTTTGAGACAAAACTATGTAGTTTCTCATTATGTAGTCCAGGCTGGCCTTGAACCTGTGGCAATCCTGCCTCAGCCTCTCAAATGTGGAGATTACAGGCATACCCTACCATACCTGGCTTGAACATCTATCTGACAATCTCTGACTTTTAATTAGAATGCTCGTCATTTTTATTTCACATGCTTATTGACAGAGTTAACTTAAGCCTAGAGTTTTACTGTTTGTTTTGTCTCTATTTTTTGTTGTCTTTTTTTTCAATTCCTTTCTTTTGATTAACTGAGAATGTTTCAGAATTCCATTTTAACTTGCCCATTGATTTTGTGGCTATACCTCTTTGCCTTGTTATTTAATTATTGCTTTAGGATTATAATGTACATCCTAGCACACTTTTTACAGTGTGGTAAGAGTTTATATTGCATCACGTCACATAAAATGTAAAATGTTTATAACTACATAGGTCCACTTACCTGTCCTCTTCACTATATTATAGTTGTCATAATTATTATACCTACTCACATTATTAACTCCATAATACAGTACAGTATTATAAGTTTTGGTTTAAGCAGTCATTTGTATTTTAAAGAAATTAAGAAGACAAAAATAATCTCTTATGTTTTCCCACACATTTATCATTCCCAGAGACCTGCAGTCTGTTTTGTAGGTCTGAGTTTCTACTTGGTTCTAGCTCCTGTCAGCTGGAAGGACTTCCTTTAGCATTTCTCATAATGTGGATTGGCTGCAGACAGAGTTCTTACTTTTTTTTTTTTCCCTTTTTGAGACAGGGTTTCACTATGCAGTTTAGGCTGGCCTTAACTCACCTTGTAGCCCAGGCTGGATTCAGACTCACAGCAATCCTGCTGCCTCAGCCTCCCGAGTGCTGGGATTACAGGTGTGCACCACCATGCCCAGCCTCTCTTACTTTTTTTAAATCTAAAAGTATTTGTGGGCTGGGTATATAGCTCAGTAGCATAAGTTCCTGCTTGGCAAGTGCAAGGTCATGAGTTCAATCCCCAGTACCCCCCCAAAAAAAAGTATTTGTATTCCAAATTTACCCCTAAAAGGATGTATTTACTTGACAGACAATCTTGAGTTGACAATTTTCCTCCCAATACTCTAAAGATGTTATTCAATTAGCTCCGCCCACCCCCACTTTATTTTGGCTTAAGAGTCTCAAAATCATTCAGATCCCTGCACACAAGGTGTCATTTTCCTTGACCACATTCAGGATTTTATTTTATTTGCTTTCAGCAGTTTGACTCTGATATCCCTTGATATGTTGCCACGGTTGCTGTTGTTTTTCAAATCCAATTTAGGAATTGCCTGCACTCTCTGAATCTATAAATTTATAACTTTGTCAACTTTGTTCAAACAGCATCTATCTCTTTCTCTTTCCTCTTCCAGGACTCTGACACTGTGTACGTAGGTTAAACTTTCTGGTATTGTCTAACAGAACCCTGAGGCACCACTAATTTTTTCAGCTTTTTAAAAAAATGTAGGTATTCTTTCAAACGGATAAGTGCTTTTTTGTTGTTTTGTTTTGTTTGTCTTTTTGAGACAGGGTCTCGCTATGCAATTCAGGCTGCTCTTGAGCTTGCTTTGTAGCCCAGGCTGGTCTCAAACTCACAACAATTCTCCTGCCTCAGCCTCCCGCGTGCTGAGATTATAGGTGTGCGCCACCACACCCGGTTTTGGATAAGTGTTATTGAATTATTTTTAATTTTACTGAATTGCTCTTCTCTCATCTCTCTTCTGTTCTTAAGCCCATACAGTGAATTTTTTACTCCTGATATTGGAATTTTCATTTTTAGAATTACCATTTGGTTCTTTTTTATAGTTTCCTTTATGCTGAGACTGCATTCTTTTATTTGTGGCAAGCATATTCCCTTTATGTCTTTGAGCGTAATTATAATAGCTACTTTAGGGGCTGGGGATTTAGCTCAGCGGCAAAAGCGCCTGCCTGGCAAGCGCAAGGTCGTGAGTTCGGTTCCCGGTACCGGAGAAAAACAAAAAAAAACAAAACAAAACAAAAAAAAATAGCTACTTTAAAATCTTTGCCTACTAATTCCAGTGTCTGAATCATCCCGGAGTTGGTCCCTATTACCTATAGTTTCCCTTAGAACAGGTCGAGTTTTCTTGGTTTTTCATACATAGGGGGAATCATGGATACTGTGAACCATACACTGTGGAGGCTCTGTGTTCTACACTCCTCTGAAGAATATCGATTTAGTTTTTAGCTCACAGTTAACTTGACTGAACTCAGCTGTAAATTCTCTCTCCTGTAGTGGGTGGCATTTCAAATTTAAGTTCATTTCTTTTAACCTTAGCTGAGTGCTTGGTGTCTGTCCCATGCATATGCACTTTATAGGTGGGGAAGAGACTTTCTCAGAGTTTATGTACAGAATTGGGTTTTGGTCTATCTTTTTTGGATCTCCCTCTTCACTAAGGTGGTCCAGAACTATACTTTTGGTTCACCAAGGCAACATTATTACAAGTTTTTCTACCAGAATGTTAGCACCTTTGGCTTGTGCGGACTGAGACCCACACTCAGGTGAAGTGCGATTTAAAAAGAAGCTCACTCACTCTATGATGTCCTCTTTTTCCAAATGTCAACTCCCTGGAGCATCTGCCTGCTTCTGTGTTCTTCAATAGGTAGTTGATGCTTAAGATTCTGTCTAGAGGTTTTTGTTTTCTGTACTTCACCCGACGCTTTTGCACTGAGCTATATCCCCCCACCCTTTTTATATTTTATTTTGAAACAGGCCCTCATAAAATGTTCAGGCTGTCTTGAATTTGTGATCCTCCTGCCTCAGCCTCCCAGAGTGCTGGGATTACACGCCACCTCTTCCAGAGTTTATGTTAGATGTATCCTTGGATTTTTGATGATTGATTATTCTAAAAGAGTCTGTGAGGAGGAAAAAAATGGATAAGAATCTCCAATCTAGGGGCTGGGGATTTAGCTCAGCGGCAAAGCACCTGCCTGGCAAGCGAAAGGTCATGAGTTCGGTTCCCGGTACCGGAGAAAAACCAAAAAAAAAAAAAAAAAGAATCTCCAATCTAGTTGTTCAAGGGATTTAACAAATAATTTTCTAACTCCCCATATTTTTTCTCCTCCCCCTTTTCCCTCCTTCCCCCACCCCTCACCCTCTTCCTCTTTCTCCTCCTCCTCCTATTAGTGGATTATTTTATTTACTCCTCACAATAATTCTTCTGGTCTTGTGGCTGGATCATCCCAATCTGAAGGATGAGGAAACAGAACAAAAGAGGTTAAGCCTTTTACCAAAGTCACCGCGTACCAGCGGCATTCAAGCCAACTGCTGGCTCCGCCACGGTTTTCTTCCTTAACCTGGTTATGAAAAATGGCTCATAATGAGGGCACGTGTCAGGATCAAGGTGATAGCTGGAGGGAGAAGGTGGAAGGAATCATTTGTCACTTTGAACTTGACCGGGTCCTCGTTAGTCATCGAGTCAGAGGCTTAGCCCAGCTGGGCATAACCAACAGAAAGTACTCCAGTTGAAGAGGAAATAAATGTAGTAGAGGATGCTGGAGAGGCGGCAGAAGGGCCACTTACAATGGCCATGACCTGCCAGCCCTTGGCTGTCTCCTGGCCGCCTTCACCGGCATGGAATCCAGTCCCACCTGCTCCCTCACCACTCTTGCACATGCTCAGTGGCTCTCACTGCGGGTGCGCTGTTATATCACCCCAGCGTGAGGGAGGATTTCCCACACAGCTTTCTGCTTTTCGGCAGGAAGGTGGGTACCCTTCAGGTGGGACAAGTCCAGACACTGGAAGAGGGGTCAAACGGTGCAAGGCAACCAAAGAATTTGATCAACTCAGTGTGCACATCCCATGTCAAGGAGCCACTGGGTCGGTCTCCTGTGATCTGCTAGTCTTATAATTTTTCTCCCAAAAAACAAGACTAGAGCAGCCCCACTCTGTGCTGACGGACTGGAAGCTTCCTTCGTTTAGAGACATGCTGAACTCTGGAAGCAGACGGTTTTATAGGAGCATGACTCATTCTGGTTTTTATTTAACTGTTATTGCACCTTGACTAAGATAAAAATGACTGCATTTGGAATGGAAGCTAGGTTTTCTAATCAATTATTTTTAAAGCTATACTTGTTAAAATCCGATTGGTTCAGCGTCACCTCCACCTCTAGGCCAAGTAGACAAGGACGTCTAGCAGTGGTTCCTTGGTTCCCAGGACTCTGTGTGGGATGGGGCTGTGGAGGCATTACCCAGCCGGCAGGGAGTGTCTGGACAGCTTCAAGGGTTACATGTTTTCCAAATGACCTTTGGAATTTTGACTAAAAGTGGTAGAAACAGGACCAATTGGAAAAGTCGATAGGCCAACCCTGCCCCTTCCATAGTCCCTGAACTGCTAAATCAATATAAGCAGGAAACTCAAGTCCGTGCTGGGGGAGAGGGGTTCATAACTGACTGGTTTATAGATTTTTCTGGAGGCCACCAATGAGAATAATAAAGCTCTGTGTAGGATTTTATGGTCCATTTGGTTCTGTTCAACTGTATGAAAGCTAAACTAATCCCCTTCTCACTTTTCTAAGGCTAGTGTTTTAAGGAATAGACAGCAATCATGTGCTTTAGAATTTGAGGGGCAGTCACAATTCGTTATTATCTAATTCTTTTATATATTTTAATGTGCAATAAAAAAAATTCTACTCACTTTGTAGTTTCCTTGCTTGCGTGTTTTTTCTGAGCTATTCCAGGCATAGATGAACATTTATATAGACCCTCCCCCTTCTTTGTACACAAACAGAACATGTTATAATACATTTTGTGCATTGTCTATATGTACACATGTGTCACGCAGCATATAATCCCCCACACGTTCTGTAGATCTTCTTTAGGATTACAATTTCTTTTCATACTGATTTCGGGATTTTTTTTTCCAGATAATATCTTCCAATGTAGTTCATGCTGGCCTTGAACTCACTAAACCCAGGATGAGTTTGAATTCATGGCAATCCTCCTGCCTCAGTCTCTTGATACTGGAATTAGAGGCACGCACCACCATGCCTGGCTGGAAGTTCTTTACATACAAATAATCTTTTTTTCCTTTAAAATGAAGTTGACTTATTAAATGTGGTTTTTGTTGTTGTTGTTGTTTCTTGTTTTGTTTTTTGAGACAGGGTCTTGCTATGCAGTTCAGGCTGGCCTTGAGCTCACTCTGTAGCCCAGGCTGGTCTTGAGCGCGTAATGATCCTCTTGCCTCAGCCTCCTGAGTGCTGGGACTACAGGCATGTGCCATCACACCCGGCTTAAATGTGATTTTGTGCCTATAACTGTGTATGATTTTCATGTGCAAAAACACAGATTAGAAAAAAATCCATTCTTAAAGCATGTTTCCAGGTCCACATATACATATGTGTACATAATATACATGAACGATAAATGAACACATAGCATATCATTCCATATTCTTCCTCCTCTTTATCAAAGACACAGAACATTATTAATGACTATCTTGTGGTTGTTCAATTAACCACAAGACTGTCTGTTAATAGACACTCAATTGTTTCCATTCACTTGCAATTATAAACAGTGTTGTAGTCGATATCCTTGTATGTACCTCTCTGTGTATATATGAGAGCCTGTGGCATTACATTTCTAGAAATGGAATTGCTAGGTGAAAGGAAAATCAGACTTTAAAATCAGATCAATTTATTCAGTTGTCCTGCAAAGAGGCTGTATTTCTGTATAATCCTACCTTTTGGCCCTGCCCATGTTAGTCCAGCACATTATCAAACATTTTCATCTTGATCTGTCCAATCACTACAGTTTTTATTCGTGTGCCTCTCTTTCACATTATCACTTTTAAACACATTTAAAATCTATTTACACTTTCAGTGTTTTAAATAAACTACATTCGAATTTTCTTTTGGATTGTGACTCTCTTTCACACTGATCTGTAGAAGTTATAGAAAAATAAATGAGCTGCTTTCTTTTAAAATAATTATGACCTACCCGGGCATGGTGGAGCACACCTGTAATCCCAGCACTCAGGAGGCTGAGGTAGGAGGATAGTTGCGAGTTCGAGGCCAGCCTGGGCTACACAGTGAGCTCAAGTCTAGCTGGAATTGCCTAGCGAGACCCTGTCTCAAAAAGACAAAATAAAATAGTAAAATAAAATAATTATGAGTTATAAGTGCAGGATGAAATGTGATTTAATGTTTGTAACTATGTATGATTCTTCATATGCAAAAACTCACAAATCTGAAAAAACCCATTCTTAGAACGTGTTTCCAAATTTTTTTATTTGGAGAACATGGTCATTGGAAAATATTTTGAAGTTATTACAAAACTATGCAAACCATTGCAGTGTTATTTGTGGAATAAATAAAGATGAGTTTAAAATATTTTATGGTTTATAAAAGTATAAAAACTAAAATTAAGCTGACAAAGTGTGTAGCTTATAAAACTATAAAATACTATATGCATATTTATCTTCTTTTAAAAAATCCAATGTACATAAGTATATAAATTACAAAGTTGAAGTTATCTCCCTTCCTACAAAGGCAGAAAGCTTGTTAATGGTTCAGTGTTCAGTCTTTGAAACTTCTTTTTGCCTACAAATATGGATATTTAATGAGTTTTTCTCCAGAAAAGTGAAAGCTACATGATGTTCTATAACTTTATGTCAGTTAGAAATTCATTCTGGATGTTAAGAAAGTTAACCTTTGCAATCTGGATTGTTGTAGTCAAACCTGGGGGAATCAAACTCAGGGACATTCCACCACTGACTTACAGCTCCAGCCCTTTTAATTTTTTTATTTTAAGAGTGTCTTGCTAAGTTGCCCAGGCTTGAACTTGTGTGATCCCCCTGCATCAGCCTCCCAAGTAGCTGGGATTATAGTCATGCACCACCATCCCTGGCTTGAATCTGGTTTTTCAATCTGTAAGTTAGCAGTGTATATCACAGACCATAGCAGGGCCTGCTAGTGGCTTTCTTTGAGGAAAGCTGAGCCCCAATTATTGTGCTTGAGCAGATGTGGCATTTGGAAACAGCAAGTACCCCACTGTGTGCAGCTTGTTTCTCTCATAGCTGCAGGGCCTGCAATGGGGAACGTTTTACACACCCTGTAAGGGGCTCAGACTTGGGGAAGCTGAGTATAATCACAAGGTCACAGGACTACAACTGGGGCCACCAGCACCTAAAGTCACCAGCACCTAAAATCTCTTATTTTGACTTTTTACAAAATTTGGCTTCTTATTTTGTTTAGGATTTTTTGTTTAAGGTGAATCTTGAGGCATAAATCCTTGGAATCGTCAGAATGGTGGGTGCTCAGGAGCAGGCGGGGTTGCAGCGGGGGGGCCCCAAGAGCCTGCTGGGAGTCAGGCCCATTTTCTGGGGTGGGGTGGGGGCACTTCCCCAGCCAGCCACTTCCGGAGCACCCTCCCAGCAGCACCCTGCAGACGGGGTACTCGAGCCAGGGAGGGAGAGGCTCTTCGGGTCCTCCACAGGGGCCTCCACTCACCAAGACTTGTGTCTTGCCTGGATTCTCCCAGAGAAAGAGGCCCCTTTCCCTCCCAACAAAGGCACGATTTGCTCAGCCAAGCCTTTGGGGGCCGCATCTGCCTAAGGGGGGGCCTCTTTGGAGTTGGCCCAGAAGAACGGTGCAGACTCTTCAGGCCCTGGCAGTCTTGTCTGGACCTGCTTCAGGAGGCTCCAGATTGGTCTGCCCTGGGGGGCCCTGACCCAGGGGGTTGGGCCTTCTCCAGAATCCTTCAGGGCCACCCCCAAGCAGCCCTCCTAGGCTTGGGAACGCACTGAGTTCCAGGAGGGTGGCTGGGTCGCAGTTTTCTTCAATAGAATCCATTCTGTGTTCATTCAACAAATATTTGAGGCTCTCCCCTACGCCAAGGCCTGTTCTAGCTCTGGAAATATGCAGAACAGGACGGACAAGGTCCTTGCCTTTGTGGAGCTGGCATTCTAGTGGGGGAAGCCAGATAAGGAACAAGTGAAAGAAGTAAACAAGACCATTTTTCTGATCGTGCTAGGAGGAAAATAAAGCGCACAATGGTCTAAGGAGTGGTGGGGGAGGGGCAGCTAGTGTGTAGCTCGCACCTGAGAGGAAACTTTCTGGGAAGGTGACACTCAAATGACAGGAAGGAAGGAGCTGTGCCAACCTGGGAAGAACGTTCCAGGCAGCAGAAGAGCAGAGGGCGGCACCAGAGGCTGAGAGACGTTCTGCAGCGGGGAGCCAGGGAGAGGAGGAGGGTGAGGAGCAACAAGGGCTGATTTCCCCAGGACCTGTGACTGTTGGGGTTTCTTCCACATACACAGGGTGGTCACAGAAGGATTTAAGTAGACAGTGACAAGATCTGAGCGAGCTGCTTAGACATAGCTCAGATTTCCCCACTAGAGACTTGGGGGACAAGGAGGCAGGAAGACCAGTCAGAGGCTGTGCGGGGTCCAGGGGAAGCCCGTGGAGGCTGCAAGTGGGCGCCAAAGGGGAGACAGAGAGGAGGGACAGCGTGGGGATTCGGGTTTGGGATTCTTGCTCACTGCCGTGTCCTCCTACAGAAGCAGGGGCCAGCCAGGACACCTGTAATTCCAGGAAGACTGCAAGTTCTAGCTCAGCCTAGGCAATTTAGGGAGATTATCTCAAAGTAATAAATAAATAAAAAGGGCCATGTTTGTGCAGTAGCTTGCAACAAAAACCCTGAATTCAACCCCCAGTACTGCAAGGAGGAGGAGGAGGAGGAGGAGGAGGAGCTCCAGGCAAGGTGGGGACCACTGGGGGCCGCTGCTCTCCTGTAGCCCCTGAGTGAGGGCTGGACACCAGTTGCTGGGGCTCTGCCTATTGCATTCCCAGCCCACTGTCAGACCCCAGCACAAGGCCTATACCTCCTCTAGAGCTCCCTCCCCTTAAGCCAAACAGCCTAAACAACTCTGCTTAAACAACCCAAAGCTAGCTGCCTGGGACCAAAAGGAACTCTTCAGTAGGTAGCAGCCTGTGTGCACCTTCCTAGATCCAAAGTGTGACGGGAGGAGAAGGTGGCAATTTTGAAGGGGCACAGGCAGCATTTGAGCCCTGTGCTGGGATTTATACCTGCCTAAGAATCTAAGGACCCTCTAGAAGGGATGGGACAGGGAATGGGAAAAAGAGGGAGTGACTGGCTGTCCTAACATCGTCCTGTTCCAGAGTCAAATTCTAAATTTAAATCTGGTCTTTAGGACATTGTGAAGATATATTTGTTAAGATAAGAAGACAGAACATATTTTATCTAACAGTTTCTTGGTTTGATTGGTAACTTTTAATATTCAAACAGATGGGGTGAGGGCTGCACACAGCACACCCGCCCACGCCCACGGCCTGCTCGGCATTGTTTCCCACACTCTGGGTGGGGAGTTCTAGGGCCTATCATCCACCCAAGGAGTTTTCCACCAAAATAGAATAAAAGTCTTTTGCTAAACAAAATTAGCATAGTAGAATTTTTCTAAATTTTACATTTTGATTCCATTTTTCCCCCCAGAATCTTTGGTGTCTGCCACTCCTTACCTGCTATCTGCTGCAAATCAGTTAATAAGAGGAACAGTGAAAGAGGTCACACACGTATTATGGGAGAAGGACATTCAGAGAAAGCTGGAAAGTGCTGATTCCCATGAGTTGAACAGTGTATATTTTTATGGACCTGAGTACTCACAGCTGTGATGGTAGATGGTATCCATGCGCTACAGTTATCTCTCCTAACAGCTAAATGATTTCTAGCTCACAGTGACAGACTCAATTATTCTACAGAGTGCTCTGCAGAAAGAACCTAGACTTCTAGGTCTGTTGATTTCAACCACAATGAGTAAATAAGACATTAATTTTTTTTTTTTTTTTTTTACATTTAAAAAAATTATCTTTATTGAGGTTTCTGACTCAAAGACTGGATCAAAGACTGGTGGCTCTGAGAAGTGTAGATTTCACATCCCACTGGAAACTTGATAACTGTGTTGAAGGAAGTCCTTTAATATTCAGAGCTTCTGGAGGAAGGTAGAACCTCAAAAATGTGCCTCTAAAGAGACGGGGTATATAAAGCTCATATTTATCAAGCAAGCATCAAGCATCATAGAAACTGACTTTGACACCTATATTTTCCCCATCTTTCCCACAGCCCTGCAATAGATTATTGTCCTTAGTTTATGGAAAAGAAAATAGGTTCAGAGAAGAGCAGTAACTTACCCAAGGTCACCCAGCTAGTAAGTGATGAGGCAGATATTTAAATGGGGATGAGTCCCCCATACCACCAGGCTTCCTGGGGACGTAGGTATGTCACTTACTGACTTAGAAAGGCCTTTCTAAGTGCTGTTTGTTGATAAGAAACTCTTAACTTTTGGTTGGTTGACCACTGGGTTCCCCTTACACTTTTCCTGTTGATACCTAAACCATAAACATGCATTTGTGTAAAACTCAATCGTGAATACATTTGTAATTAAAAAGGAATTAATATTTTAATTTTGTTTGTTCTTTGGTCTAAGTTTTAAAGTAGTTCAGACTATGTTGTTGAGTCACTGAAATAGAATACATAATTTTTTTTTTTCACTACTGGGGATTGAACCCAGGGCTTTCACGTTGAACTATATCCTTAGTCTTTTTATATTTTTACTTTGTATTTTGAAACAGGGTCTTGCTAAGTCACTAAGTTGCCTAGGTTGGGCTTGAACTTGTGATGCTCCTGCCTCAGCCTCCCAGAATGTGGGGATTATAAGCATACACCACCAGGCCCAGCTCATATTAGATATAACATCAGATACTCCTCTAAGCAGAGCTCAGCTGTGCCTAAATATTGTAGCTCTGGTTTTTGTTTTTTTAAATCTTATTGGTCCTGTTTTGGAGTGACTAATCTTACCTCCACACTCTAGCTTGAGGTAGTTACCAAATTACATTGGAAGGATTACTTCCATTTTTGCTATTCAGAATTCGACAGATTTTCAAATTTATGTACTAAGTTCTTTTGTGCATCGTTTGAACCAAAATTTTAAAAGTTCCTGGGCTCTGTTTGTCTTCTCAAAATGGTTAGCATTGAAAATGCCTCTACTAGCCAGGCATGGTGTCACATGCTTGTAATCTCAGCACTCAGGAGGCTGAGGCAGGAGGATCTTTGTGAGTTTGAGACCAGCCTGGGCTACAAAGTGAGCTCAAGGCCAGCTTGAACTGCATAGAGAGACCCTGTCTCAAAAGGACAAAAAAAAAAAAAAAAAGGAGTTGCCTCCAGAACCAGGCCTCATCCCAGAGCATTAAAAAATCAGGACCACCTTGTATGTGGACTCTCTCTGGCCCAATGGGACAACAAAGTTCCTCTGCTGAACACTGGAAGACACCTACTCGTGAGAGAAGGCTTTTTCCTTCTCCAGGAGTGGCCTTGGCCATCAACCCAGCCCTGTCTGAGGATCAGCCTTATCTCAGCCCCTCCCCAGCGGGCCCCAAACTCCAGCCAGTCAAACATCTTGTCCTTTGTTACCGGAATACGCCAGGTACTTGCAGTCTCTCCACCTTTGCACCTGCTGTCCCTCCTCCTAGACCTGCCTTCCTTATCCTTCTGGCAAATTCCTGCTTGCCCTTCAGGGCACAGCTCCAAGGTTCACTCCTACATGAAGCCCTCTCTCACCTCGTTTTACCCCGTTCAAGCTGCCCAACGGGATGCCCCAGACTGGGTGGTGTAAACCATAGACATTTGCTTTCCACAGCTTTTGAGGCTGGAAATCTGAGTTTCAGGTGCCATTATAGAGTATGGTGGAGTTCTGGTGGGGTCTCGCTTCCTGGCTGGCAGATGACTACCTTCTCTCTGTGTGCCCATATGGACCTAGTCTGTGTGTGTAATGGGGGATTGGATCCGGGACTTTCACATTGAGCTACATCCTCAGCCCTTTTTATTTGGAGATATGGTCTAGATAAGTTGCTAAATCGCCCAGGCTGGACTTGAACTTGCAACCCTCCTGTTTCAGCTTCCCAGAGTGCCAGGACAGTCCTTAGAAGGCCACCAATCTTACCTGATTAGAACTCCACCCTCAGGATTTCACTTAACTTTAGCTCCTAAAAAGTTTATCTCCTAAATATCTCTGATTATTACATTGGGGGTTTTGAACTTTGGAGGGACACAATTCAGTCCATAGCACCTTTCCAGGGAACATTGGTGGCTGCCTCCTCCAGAGCCCCGTATTCACCAGGGTAGAATGTCCCTTTATCACAGCACATCCATTCCTTTATTTATTTCTTGTCGTTTGTTTCTTTGAGACAGGGTCTCCCTGTGTAGTTCAGACTGGCCTTGAATTCACTATATAGCTCAGACTGGCCTCGAAATAGCAGCAATCCTCCAGCCTCATCCTCCAAAGTGCAGGGATTACAGGCATGTGCCAACACACACCCAACAACACAACCACACTTAATCCACATTTGTGTCTCTAACACACTGGATGAGTTAATGACAAAGCCCTGTCCTCTGCTCTGTCCCTGCCCCTCCTCGCAGCAGACTCAGTCTGACCTGCTGTCTGTCACCCGACTGCGTTCTGGACCCCCAGAGGGCAGGGCCCTCTTCTCCATCACCTCAGGGCACTCTGCATTTTGCACAGGCTGGGCCCCGGGCAAATCCTATTTCTGCTATAGGAAGGCCTGCAGCCCTTGGGGTGGGGCCCCACTCCCTGCCTCTTTCACCCTGCACATTTATCAGGCCCTTCCTTAGTAGGGGAGGCCTTATTCCCGCACTGGGATTTCTTCCAGTTCTAAAACAAGTTCCTCTCCCTGCACAGGCAAGGGCAACTGTGGACGAAGCCAGTGTCACTTCCCACCCTGCATCCCTGCTGCAAGTACAGGACCTCAGCAGCATCCTTGACGCAACACTAACAGCAAAAACCCTGAAAATTCCTCTTCGCGTTCTGATTTCCTGCCAGCCCTCTCTCTACAGGTGCATGGTGTGTTAATGGGCCCAGCATCTGGCACAGACAGCGATCCACAGCTCACATCACGTTATTTATTTAATGTATATGCTTTTTTCTTCCCTCTGCCCAAACGCATCATGTTAAAATATCTTGTTTATGAGCTCTGGATCCAAGATGAAGCAGTTGGGTCATTAATCATTGGGAATATGTTGAATAGGAACCTGATTAAAGCACAGGATGCGTTAGTTCCCCCAGACGAAGTTGTTCTTTGCTGTGACCACAGTAGAAGCTTGGGCCTCTCGGGCCATGTTCTTGGCTGCGCCTCCTGTAGGTCCCCTGGGAGGGTCTTAGCGTCTCACCAGACCCAAGAAGGCGCTGTGTGGGGGTTCCACCTGAGCAGCCAGACGATTCCCAGGCAGGCACACCTCCAGTCAGCACTAGGGAGGTGGAGGGGGTCATCAGGCCTCGGCTCAAGAAGCCGCACTGGCTGAGCCAGACGGAAGCTGGAGAGACTCAAGTACTTGTGAGACCCCACCTGCCCACCACCGAACCCCACCCGCGTGTGGACGGCCAAGTGGCTGGGGAGACAGCGCCGCATCCGCTCCTCCATCCGCAGCGGTGAACACAGAGGCTGCGCGTGCCCTAGGGACCCAGGATCCTGGGGACCCGGCGCCCTAACAGCCACGTGGCGGAGTTCTCCCAGGGGGTGCTCAGACCCCTTGGTCCCGGCTCTCTCGACACCCCAGCTCCAGCCGTGGGCGCGCCCCTGAACGGCAGTGGGGGCAGAGTTGATTGTGGGATCCGCCACGGGATCCCGGTCCTGGAGTCAGGTTCTCCTCGCCTCTCTCCGCGCCTGCCCTCTTCCCCGCGCTCGCCCGGGTGTCCAGAGTGGCCCATCCGGGGGGACCATCTGCCCATCCCGAGAGAAAATATTGGCCGCTGCTCGGCGGGTAGGAGCACCGGTTTCGCGCGCCTGAGCAACCCTCGCGCCTGGGCCTGGAGAAGTAATTTAAAAGAAAGTTTTCCAGAGCTGCTGGACCGGCTGCGTCCGCCAGGATCCCCAGTCGCGGCCGCCTCGGTACCCTGCAGGGTCCTAGTGCCCTGCGCTACTGGCCCGTGGGACCCCACAGTACTCAGAGGCGGGGCGGGGGCGAGGTGCCTCTGAGTGACATCTGCGGGGTCGCTTGGAGATCAGAGATAGCAGTCGCGGAGCCTCCGCTCTCCAGGTCTCTCCACTCGGCGGTGCGCGCCTGCCTGCACCTCGGAAGCCGTCCCCACCTCTCTGCGCCCTGGGACAGAAGCCTTGGTTTGGGACAAGCCTCATTCTGAGGACCAAGACTCGGCTTCCACCGATCCCCTGCGCGAACTCTGGGTGCTCCGGGCTCACCCGCTGTTAACTGGAAGTGGGTGCTTTGGGGAGGCTAGTGGGGTGGGCAGCCACCGGCCACGTGTGCGCGGGGTGACAGCCTGTCGGGGGTGGGGCACCGCACGGCCGCCGGGGTTCCGCTCGCCGAGCTGGAGGCAGTGGGCGTTGAGCCACCGCCTCTCTGCGCCCCCTCGCCGCTCACCGCCCGTCAGAGAGGCGGGCGCTAAGACCCGGCAGGCGCCTCGCTGCCCTCGCCCGTGGTCAGGGAGCAGCTTGGACACCAGGGGGCGACGGCTGACCCGGTATAAAAGCGGGGCTCGCGCGGGCCTGGCCATTCGCGACCCGGAGCTGCGCGGGCGCGAGCGAGCAGGGGCTCCGGGCGGGCGGTGGACGCGGCGGCGCCCCGCGCAGGCTGGAGGCCGCCGAGGCTCGCCATGCCAGGAGCACTCTAGCTGTCCCATGGAGTCGGCCGACTTCTACGAGGCGGAGCCGCGGCCCCCGATGAGCAGCCACCTCCAGAGCCCCCCGCACGCGCCCAGCAGCGCCGCCTTCGGCTTCTCCCGGGGCGCGGGCCCCGCGCAGCCCCCTGCCCTACCTGCCGCCCCGGAGCCGCTGGGCGGCATCTGCGAACACGAGACGTCCATCGACATCAGCGCCTACATCGACCCGGCCGCCTTCAACGACGAGTTCCTGGCCGACCTGTTCCAGCACAGCCGGCAGCAGGAGAAGGCCAAGGCGGCCGCGGCCCCCGCGGGAGCAGGCGGCGACTTTGACTACCCGGGTGCCCCGGCGGGCCCGGGAGGCGCCGTCATGTCCGGGGGTGCGCACGGGCCCCCGCCCGGCTACGGCTGCGCGGCGGGCGGCTACCTGGACGGCAGGCTGGAGCCCCTGTACGAACGCGTCGCGGTGCCCGCGCTGCGGCCGCTGGTGATCAAGCAGGAGCCCCGCGAGGAGGACGAGGCGAAGCAGCTGGCGCTGGCTGGCCTCTTCCCCTACCAGGCACCGCCGCCGCCGCCGCCGCCGCACGCTCACCC